>NC_079157.1:100911735-101215402 GCF_947563725.1 Argiope bruennichi
AACAAAAAATTAATTTTATGCTGAGAAATTTTTGTTGAATTATCGTTTGAAATATTACATAAATTATGAAAAATATTTTGTAGTTCACATAAGACTTAAATACCGAGCGATTCTGTTTGCAATACTCGTATTCAATAATAATAATAATAAATAAATAACAATAAAGATGTTAAATAAAATAAAAAGCTTGGTTTTATTAAAAAATATCTTTATATTAATTGCAATTTCATCATTTCCACTTTAAATTAAAGTTGAAGTTTTATCGGAAATGACAACAAATTAGCAAAATATATATAGTAAATTGAACGAAACGATCTAAACAACAGTATAAGCTTGGAATGACTATCAAAATTTGAAGATTAAAAAGGTTTTGTTTGAGAATCTATTAAGAGACCAGTTACTTAAAATATTTAATTGAAAATTGTAGCGAGCGGTAATACTGGCGAACCGGCTGGTCGCCAAAGGCGGCTAGTATTACATATATATGTAATGATATTTTAATTCTAATTTCAATTAAATTAATTTCCAAGATTTTATCTTAATTTAGCCCATAGAAACTTCATTCTGAAAATATTCTCTTATTTCGTGATCCAATTCCACTTTCGGTTTAATTAATCCCTTTGTAAAGATAATGCGCCATCAGTACTACATATCAAATGAAAGTGATCCATTCGGTGCCCTTGAAAAGGTGTCAAAGGTCAACACATGTATTCCATTGGCGCGTGGCCAGAAGTCCTATATTATATAAAACTAGTGATCATTTGTTTCGCGCTTTTTTTCTTACTTCTGCTTTTGTGCCGCGCTGCGTCTGCTTGTAAATAAATTGCTTTCCCGAGATGGATATTAAAGAGAATTAAAAATATAACGTCTCGTCTATGTCTTCAAACCTGCACTCTGCTTCAACCAAAATAATGTTACATATTATTTAGCCGTCAGGATTCGAAAAAAAAAATCAATTATATATATATATATATATATATATATATATATATATATATATATATATATATATATATATATGCAATTCTAGTAATAGTTATATATACAAAATTTCATCCATCTAGCTCGTTTAATTCGTGAGTTAAGAGTTTTCACCTACATGAATTGGTTAATAGATTAGATCATCCGTGTTAGATCCATCTCATAGTCTGCATCCATTTGTTAACTGATTTATTTCATAAATGGACTAAATTCATTAACTTTGTGTAATGTAGAATCTACAAATCTACACTTTTGATGTCAAAAATACATACTAAAATTCATTCATTTAACTTGCATGTTTGAGAATATTTACATATTCAAAAATCGCAAATGTTAACTAACATAAAGATTGGATCTAATATTACATATAGATACGCAATTCTGGTGATAATTGTAAATACCAAATTACATCCATCTAGCTCGTTTCATTTGTGAATTAAGAGTGGACGAGTTGGTTGGCAGATTAAACCACCCATGTTAGATCCATCTAATCGTCGTATTCATCAGAATTA
Source organism: Argiope bruennichi (assembly GCF_947563725.1). Classification (NCBI taxonomy): domain Eukaryota; kingdom Metazoa; phylum Arthropoda; class Arachnida; order Araneae; family Araneidae; genus Argiope; species Argiope bruennichi. The sequence goes on from NC_079157.1 coordinate 100,913,229, forward strand.
ACTGATTTAGTTCATAAATGAACTGAATTAATTAATTTTATGTAATGTTTAATTAATTTCAAACAATCGTTTCTCAGCAGTAAGGCAGGAAAAAGTACATGATTAATTAAAATTATTTCATTTGAATGGATTAAAAAAAATCTCGTACTCTTAATGGAGAAAAAAAATCATATTATATTATTTCTTATTTACATATTTAGTTTTTTTAAAGGATAATTTTTCAAAATAAAGTTTAATTGGTGCATCTACTTAAATAAATAAAATAAAAAAATAATAGAATCTTAAAAAAATAAAATAAAATAAATAAAAATTATAGATATTAAGTGTACATTTATAATATAAATTAAAAATATTGATATTGTTGAACATTTTTCCGTAGATTAAATTTTAAGCGCTCTATTGAGTTAAATATAAATAATTTTGTAAAAAGCTTAAGAATTTATTAATTTGTTAAAATATTTTTAATTCATTAGTTAAAAGAAAAAAATAAATAATAAAATTCTACATCTTGTTCTTGTCGAATGTGGAATTTAGTAAAAATAATTTTTTCTTCTGAAAATTAAATATTCTTTTATTACTTTAAATAAAAGCAATCGCAATCAAACCAGGAAAATATGATTGTTTATAAAAACTTAGTGTTTGACTTATTACTTCTAGTAAAAAAATAAAAAAGTAATATAAAATAAATCGTTTTCTCTCAATATTTAAAAAGAATGTGATACAGTTATAATATTAATTCCTTCGATAATTTTCTCTTTGGGCGGAATTCAGGCAGAAAAGAAAAGAACAATTATTAATGTCCTAAAAATGCTACACGGCAATATTTCTTCAATCAAGTCGTTGCAGACACGGCCACTTCATTCCACACTCCGTCTAAACCCGACGTCAGAATTTCGAGTTGGCGACCGGCACCTTCCACTGCCTCAATCAACTTTACAACCTGCCCTTCCTCCCCACCCGGCATACCTACGCGTTCCAACCGACCAATCACCAATCCTCTCACATGCCTTACCTGTCTTTCAACTCCCGCAGCCAATGGAGCACCTCAACTCAACCTGACGATTTCCAGAGCCACCTGTTGACGTTACAAACTTTCTGCCTTCAATCGAATCCCCGTATCGTAAACTGGGAGAACTGTATACCGCGGAAAAATCTGTCGGTTGTAAATATTTTCTTTCAGTGTGTAGTGTTTTTGTACAGCGCTGGTGTGAATTTATAGTGTACTGTGGCTTATTAATTGGATTGTTGTGAATATACCCTGTGCTGTGATTATTAGGAACGATGCAAAAGGTTAGTTTTGTTTTCTCGTTTTTATAAATTCGTTTTCTTCTCCTACGCTGTTGGCCTATTTCGTTAAGAAAAACCTCTAGTGAATGATTCATTCTATGCGGGTACTCACTCGTTTGCCTTGCCGCTTATATGAATAAAAATGTAGTACATTTATTTTCATTTGGGGCATTCATGAAATTTAAATGTGTGCCACAATCGACAAAAATCGAATTTAATTACATACTGGAATTCTAAATAGAAGACTTTTACAATTATGACAAGTGAAAAATTATCTGGATTTTTTGTTTATTGCATACAAACAATATTTACTTTTATTCGCCGTGACAAAGCAATTAATTAGAAGAGTGAAAAGTTCGTATTCGTTTGTTAATTTGTGATTAAATACATCTTGTTATACGAAAACAAACGATATTTTTGCTTAGTTCGTGAAATTCTTAATTGATTGCAAGTTTATTAACATTTGCTTTATTCTTTCTTTTGAAATTTTATTAAAGAATTTTATTAATAAAATATTGAAATAAAATAATAAAATAATTCTTTTCCTAAAATATTTATGAGAAAAGGCATCAATTATAAAAGAATTTTGGATCGGTAATTTTGATTTGGCGAATTACAAATAAAAATTTAAAAATATTCCCTATATACACATATATCGACTCATTTTTTTTTTTTTTTACTGTGATGAGAACTAATTTTTAATACAATAAAAAATATAGCAGTATTTATACAATAACTTTTTATTTTAAAAATCGTGTCAATACAAACAGACGATCCCCTCCCCCCTCCCTTCCTTCATACGTAGAAGTTTCGATTTGGCTGTAATTCATGAATATTACTTAGTCTACGTAAATTTTATAGCAATATTTTAATAAATTTTTTTCTCAAAATTTAAAAGTAAAAGAGAAAGAACTGCTTGCTAATAATAGTTTCTGCTAATTGAAGCAATTGATTTTTATTCAAATGCAAAATCTCCTTTTTCGCAGCGATTTCACGAGCATTCTATCATAGGATTTTTTTTAACATTTTTTTTTCCTAATAAATAAACACCAAATTATATTAGTTGTCGATTCATACATTTATTATTTTAATAACAAAAATGTAAGGATTTAAATATTTTTATTTAAATGTCTTGAAAAATTTCTTGCTAGAGTTTAGAATTCATAAGAATATGGTTGAATGAATCCATGAAAATGTTCAGAATGTTGAAAAATACTTTTATTATATTAAAATTCCATCTTATCAAATTTTTATTTAAAATAATTGAATTTATTTGATAAATTGCTTGCTAAATTTTCCTAAAATATATAGAATTGCTTTGCAGTCATTCGTAACATTAAACAAAAAAAGTTTATTTATTGATATGTTTTGATTATATGGTTGTTTCCATTTAATTTTGTTTATTCTTTTCTTGTGGAAGTCATTGTCTATTATGCTTTGACAAAAGAATTTGTTTTAAATCGCTACGAAAAAAAAAATGTTTGTTTACTTAAATTTTTCAAAACTCGGTAAAGCGTTTCAGAAACACAAATAATGAATCATATTTCACATCTGTTTCGGATTTATCTTGTTTCTAAAATAAAAATAAATATTTCTTGTTTACAAATATGGTGTCTTATTTAACTTTTATATTTAAAATAAAATGGATGAAAAATTCGAATTATTTTTTATGATTACTTTTAATACAAACAATCCAAAATTATCATTGTTTTTGAAATCTGAATGATACGATTCATAGTTTTGCAATATATATATAATAAGTAAACCTCGTTTCAGGATCATTTTTATTTAAATATAAATAAACAATCGTGCTTTATTCGTTTTTTTAATATTGGATGCATTTTCAAAAAAAAAAAAAAAAATGCAACTTGAATTTTTTTCAGTTTATTCTAAGAAACGATTTTAGTTTGGTTTATCATAATTTTGTTTGTGGTAGACAGCAGACCAGACAAATTTGACATCTTAGGGAAAACTCCCAGATTGTCACTGTAGTTGGATTTTTTGTGATGTACTAGCAGGTGGGCGTGGTTTGAAGTTACAAGGTCGGGGTTGGGCTCCCAAATTCCAAATATTACTCACGATCAGGATTTGCATTGTTTTAAATCATGTTTTGGAAATTCTCAGTCTACAATTGATTTCAACTTTATATAGCTGATTGATTTCAACTTTATATAGCTGATTGATTTCAACTTTATATAGTTGCTTGCAAAATAAAATAACTTTTTCTTTGATTGCAACTTTATAATTGATTGATAACTTTATAATTGAATTATAATTAACTTTATAATTTATTGCAACTTTGTATAGCTGATTATACAATTGATTGTAACTTTATATAGTTGCTTGCAAAATAAAATAATTTTTTAAATAAGAAACAAATGAATAGTTAATATATACGAATTTTCGAATCCGAATGTAATTTCTTTTTGGAGTGGTGGCAATAATGAAAACTATTATTAAGAAGAACTGTACTTTCATTAGTTCTGAAAAATAATACAATCTCAGTCATTTAGATAAAACAAATTTAATGTATTTTTATATGAAATCTTTCATTTGCAAAAAAATCTAACCGAAATGAAGGGGAGGGGGAAACTGAAATTGTATGGCACATTATAAATTTCGGTATCTGAAACAATGAAAATCAAAACTACTTTAAATGCAAACAGTCATAATGTTGTATTATTTACTGTATGCTATATATATTCTGAATTTCTATAATTTTTATTCAAGTTCTTAATCACCTTATGCGATCAGCTGTTCGCCGAAAATATTGTTTATATTTGATTTCAGATAAATTGTGTCGATGTAACTTCATGTCCATGATTAAGTCAATATTAAAACCATGTAATTCTGCCTTACTTAAATTTTATTTATTGTGTACTTGAACTTTTATAATGGTGACAATCCCATAATATCAAGGCGCTATTAAAAACAAATGCGCTGTTAATTCATCTTCTACATTTCGTGATATTATAACGTCACTTTTTTGCTTTTCAATTGTTTTGTTAAAATACGCCGTTATTAAACAGAATCCTTCTTCTTTAGCTTTCAAAAAAAAAAAAAAAAAAAAAGGCACACGATTAAATATTTGAGATACTGGAAACGAATTTCAGGGCAACATTATAATATATTGTTTGAAATTAGGCAAGAAAAATATTTCTAAAAAAATTGTCAGAATTCAGGAAAACTTTATGTGACTATTAAATTAATATAATTAAAAAGACAATTATTTAAAAACGATGCAAAATTTATTTTTGTGCAATAATAATTTTGACAAGTATCGTATAAAATCGTTGGGATTCAACTTCATTTTTTAATAAATTGATTCAAATCAAAATTTCAAAAAATCACACAGAGGTAGACTTTCCTGTTCTTTGAAAGTAACTATGTGCCAAATTTAATACCTGTAAGTCAAACGGTCTGGACCGTAGAGCGCAGACAGACGCATGTTCATTTTTAGTATAGTTTTGCACAAGAAATGGTTTTCAGTATTATCAGTAGTAGTAGTTGTATTTTATCCAGTAGTTTTATTATTACTTTTATTTTATTTATTGTGAATTATATCGATATATTATATAGCTAAATATTTTTTTATGAATGAGGTTTTCATGCAATTAAGATCTAATTCACTCTTTACTTTTAATATAGTTCAGAATTCCGAATTGTATTCTCTTACGATATTGACACATTACATAAAAAAATAAGCATTAAAATTAATTGAAAATACCGATTTTTTCCTAATATATGATCCTAAATCTTTTAAAAATATTAAATTATAGGATTCTTAAAATATAGTAAAATAAATGAGTAATTAGATGTGCTTCGTATTGCACGTGAATATCTTTTTTCCTCAAATGGCCTGCTCTACTGAGCGCCATACACTTCTTCCTTATTGTTGGTAGAGATCGAGATGAGGATTAATGTCTCTGTTCCATTGTAAATAATGTATGTTCTTTCAGGTAAAATTTCTGAATAAAAAAAAGATTAAGACATTATGTTAGAAGGATGTCATTTTACATTCATATTAATCATTTGCTTTAATTTGTAGAAAAAATAATGTAAAGTACCACTAGTGGGTTTCTAAAACTATGATTCATGTACCGCTAATGGTATATAAGCTTTAGTTTTAGAGACCTTATTCTAGTAACTACCTATGTCAAATCTATTCTATTTTTAAGGTCTAGATATGCGCATTTATTTAACCTCATGATTAAATTATTGATCCTATTTGGGGCAATTTATTGTCATTTCAATGCAATAAAGGCATGAAATACTTTAGATATGTACGCGCGCCCGAATAAATTTTTTTTAAAAATTATTTGCTATTTTAAGTTACAAATTTAATAACCAAATTTTGTAATCGGATGCATGATTCGCGACTTATGACTACGTTTATCCATCAACAGTGGTAGATTTCTGACTAAACAGCTGCCTAGGTTCGCTTGATTGAAAGGGAAGGGGGAGGGGTGCAAGTAGGTTAATTAAAAAATCTTATTAGCCTAGTTATCAAATGATATATAAAAAAAGTACGAATTCTAAGAGATAGAACACATTATAATCCTAATATGTTGTTAGATTCAATTATGAAAACTATTATTATATGAAGTATAATTTATTATATACTTCATATAATAATTAATGAGGAATATAATAGTTAAAGATCATATCATAGTTAACTTCATATAATAGTTATAATAGGAATATAATAGTTAAAGAATTAATGGGATATTAATTCTTTAACTATTATATTCCATCTAATAGATCCTAATATAACATTAAAATTTTTGATCTTACATTTCTATCTTTATGAATTCTTTATCATCTGTTAAGATAAATGATTTTATATGTAATTAGGAAAAACATTGTCTAATAATTATGATTTATTTTTTCAAGAATTTAATTACCTTAGTTATTTTTTCTATGATAAACAATTAAAAAAATAAATAAAAGCAGGTACATTATTACAAATTATTATTAAAATAAAAATATAAACAGAAATAAATCATATGTTGATTAAAATTAAGATGTGTTGAAATATGAATCCAATTTAATTATTTATAAGAAGCGGAAACCCATTATGTGAGCTGCCGCGGACAACAAGATGATTAAATCGTCATTGCCAATAGGCAAGGTTTTTCAAAATATGGTACATGTACCATCCATAATATATTATGGGTGGTAAAGCCTTTACGAAAAAGAATTAAATGAATATTCAAAATAAATATAAAGTTCATGTGAATATTCAAAATGAATGACGAGACATTTATAAAGGTATAATCATTTAGCTTAGTTGAATGTTCATAGATCAACTTGAACTCCTTCAAATACCATATAATTTTCATTTTCTTTCCGCAATAAAAATAGACCTTTGGGCACTTTTTTTGCATACATCTTTGCCTTAGCCAAAATCTCCAGTTTAATGCAGAACTAGTTTTAGTCACAGACCAGTTTTAAACAGCAGACTCCGCAGCTGCTTTATGGACCGGCTCCCAAAGACTGACTCATAAGCTGCTTGCTTGATCGACTTCCATCTTTTTCTCTTTAATACAAAGAAATTCTGCTCGCACTGCTTGGTGCTCAAAAAGTTTTGACATTTGCTGAACCATACTTGGAATTTGATAGATTTCCTGGCTTTTAATCGTCCTTTTCTTGCAGTGATTGGGTGGTTTAGGCACTATAGCCAGTGAGCATCAAGAGGCATATAAATTTTATTTAATTCCCCATATGAGCTTATCTTTAATTTAATCTAAATCATTAAAATAATGACGAATTTAACTGACTGTGAAATTTCTGTTATTGTTCATTATGACTTGTGACTACATGTTTGAGCATAATGTTATTTAACCCTACAGTACATTGTGTAAGTGGATTTGGCCACTAAAACCAGTCAGCATCACGAGGCATATCTTTTAACAAGTACTATTTAATTCCCCATCTTGGATTGTATCATTAAAATAATAAGGAATTTTTTAAGTGACCATGTTTCATTGTTTATTGTGACTTATGACTACATGTTTGTGCACAATATTATTTAACCCTATCATGTAGCTGTTTGGCCTTCCTTATGCTTTCAAAATGCTTTATTGAAAAACATTTGATAAACCGATGTAATGCAACAACGGTACTAGAATTAGATTTAAACAGGAAACTTGAAAAAATACCAAGAAGGCTATTATATGAATAGTTGCGCCATTAAAAATGCTATCAAAATAGTTAATTTTTTATGGGTCTTAAAAAATATATTGGTAAAAAGGGAATATTATTGTGGAATTTTTGTTATTTGTGTAATTGGGATATTAATTATGAATGTATCTATTTGGTATATTTTAATTTTTTTGTTTAATTTCGCGAAAATGCTCTGCAATTTCTGAATTACAGAATAAGCAGTCTGTGGACTTAATAATAAGATTTTGCAGATGTTTCAATGCTTCATAATGCCAACCCTTTCCGTGAAAACTTCGTGATATTCGATGAACCCAACTTTTTCAAAATTGGATCAAAGTACAACCTGTTTATGAGGAACTGAGTATTACATTTTTTTAAAAAAGTTATCTGCAAAAATCTTGAATAATTTATACGATAAAGTTCTGAACGAGAAGAGGTAAAGGAATTTTTTTTTTTTTTTTTTGCCCCTTTTTAACTTAAAGAAGTTAGGTAAGCCCCGATGGAGCTAAAAGTCAAACGGGAATTCTAGATGATATCACCCCCTCCCTCCCCCCTCAAAAAAAAGCCTACAAAACACGAATAATAAATTTTTAATATTTTTGACTTTTAACTGCTATAATTTTTTACTTCAAAGGTGTATTTTGAATCTATTCTATGTCAAAAATTCAGAAATATAAAAATTATCTGAAAAATTTTGGACAAATCATGTGATAAAGTTCTAAATTAGAAGTTTGGTCTAACCAAACTAAAGACCAGATGAGTATATTCGATGAAGTTGCCACGAAACATCACTCTCGAAAAATTAATCAAATTGTTAAAAAACTTTTGCCTTTTAACTGTTGTATTTTTAATTCAATGGCGTTTTTTCAATCTTTTTTATGCAAAAATTCAAAATATTAAAATTATCTGCAAAATCTTGAACAAATCTTAATAAAGTTCTATTTTTTTTTAATACTATAAAGAAGTTATGCAAATCCCGACCAAACCAAAGACCAAAAGGAAATATTAGATGACGTCGGCACAAAACAACCCCTCCCCACCCCAAAAAAAAAATTCAAGAAGCAAAAATTCAGAAATATAAGTATTTTTTAATATTTTTCAAAATTATTTTTCCCGACTGTAGTTCATACCTATAAAAGAACTGAACCTGTAGAATTTCTGGGTGATTTTTTTTAGCTTTCGCGCTAAAGTACAAATTGGGCAAGGTGCAAAATAAATAAAAATTGCATACTTACTCTTTCCATTGCATAATTTCCAGACACATCCTCCCAACTCCAGACGCAACTCATTAGTATACCAAAGAGGCTCGTTCATCGCCGATGCAAAATTGGCCGCATGACGAGTACCAAACATTTTTTTTTTCCCTTCGTTATTTTTCGCGTCGTGTTTTCTTTATAATTTTACGGTTTACAGATTTCACGAAACTCCTCCGTGTTGCTGCCGCCGCTATCAGCTCGTAAACGACTCGAAAAATGTTCTCTCGGCTACCGTGGATGGGCGAAATGTTGAATACCACATTTAAATGTTTGCGTAAGATAAACGAAGGGATTTATGGTGCGTTTGTTACGTAGGCAATCGCACTTGAAATTTTTTTAAATAAATTTCTTTAAAAAACCGTGACCGACAAGGGTGGGAATAACCTTGGATTGTTTTAAAAATTTAATTTAAATAAATCATTTTGTGTTATTTTTAAGATTAAATTTAATCAATATGATAACACAAAAAGGCGCAGAGAACTTTCTCTCTCCCCCTATTTAGAACGGAATGATAGAAAAATTAGAAGTTTCCATAATGACACGATAGCACAGTGAGAATCACAAATGACTTCTCCGACCCTACCGAAGAGGCTGCGATAGCCTGCTGGTAAGGTCTCGTCTTCGGGACTAAAATGTTCCAGGTTCGAGACCCGATTCCACCGAAGAAAAGTCTTGTAAGTGGATCTGGTGCACGTTAAATCCGTAGGGGCAAATATCCTCCAGCTGGTGTAGTGTGGAAATTTGGAGAGGGGGAGTACTAGCTCAAGTATCATCCTCGTCATCTTACCGAGGTTCAAAATTAAGAAGTCCGTCCCAAAAAAGCCCTAATATTGCTTTAACCCTTTCTAGGGCCATGGGAAGTATGCTTCCCACCAAATTAATCAATCTTTGCATGAAGTTATGTAGGTTGGCATAAGTTCTGACAAATTTTTCAACATTACAGAAACTTGGATGATTCAGTTCCTTATGTCACACAAAATGATGTGTCTTGATTTGTTACTTAATTATTAATTAAACAAATTAACTAATTAATCAAATTACATTTATTTAATAAGTTAAATGAATCACTTTTCTTAAGCTAATCTCAATGCTAGAAATATTTTAATATATTGTGATTAGAAAAAAATGGCCTTTTAAAAGGTTAAAATGGGACGTTAATATAACTAAACCGATCCCACCGGAGACACACGAATAAAGCTGAAGATAAGACCGCCGTGACAGCATTGACGAGAATTAGGGTTGAGTCCTAAAATCCATCACCGGCCATGGTACAGTTGGAAGCACGTCCCGTCGTCGGTAGAGGATGGTCGACTTCCCGCCATTTCTCTACTCACCAGAGCGGCGAGAACCAACTACCATTCCGGAAGCTTCTCACCCTCAGTTCTTAGGCTCCCTCTGAGGGGATAACATATCGGGGCTAATTTATTTGTCAATAGTCACATGATAATTGTAGTAGGAGCCGATCATCATAACTACATGTTGCCCATCTGCGCTGGATAACAAATGATTTATCTTTCCGATAAGCATTGGATTCCATAATTTAATTGGAGCGGCTAATTTATCATGCAGTATATGAACATAAATTGACTAAATATATTAGTATATTCAAAATATTAGTATGTTCAAAAGTAGGTTCTGATATTAGTATGTTCAAAAGTAGGTTCTGATATTAGTATGTTCAAAAGTAGGATCTTAAATCAGTAATACGTGTGGTGACCTCTCTCGCCACCTCAGCTTAGATGATCAACACAAAGGTAGCTTTCCATGTATCCAACTTTTTATACCTTATTATGCATGGCATTAGCAGAGTTAGTAAGATTTAAGTAGGACATTTAATCAATAATAAGGGTGGTGCCTTCCCACCTCTAATTAGAGGATTAACAATATTTATTTAGACTTTCATATAACTTGCATATCCCAACTTTTTATACGCTGTTATGTACGGCATCATGGAATCGGCAATTTTTAATAAATTTTGTTATTGAGTAAAATCTTGACTGGGAAATCCAAGATTTCTGAGTTCCATATGAAGTTTTGCTGAAATTCTCTTTCTGCCTGTGACTTTGAAAGTGTTTGATAATCCAGGTGTCGTTCTCGTTTTCTGATTAGCACTAAAAGCATAAATTCAGTAGCTTTTGTATCTTTTGAGAATGGAATGCCTTCTGTCAATAATGAATACATTATAATAATCAAATTAGTAATTTAATATCCATCTATATTCATGTTAGAATCTGTCAAGTCCATGCCCATATTCACTGAATTTTTTTTATTTACTTCTTCTTAATTCACAAGCAGTGCATTTTTTTCCCCTCTAAATTTTGATAATTAAGATTTTTTCTTTTGAATATTAGTTTTAGTTTCGGAAAGGAATTTTAGGTTTTGATAATGACATTAAATAAAAATAAAATTAAACAGAACACCTGTTTATGTAGAGCCCTTTCTCTTACACCTAACTCTTGCTTCAGTATTTTAAAATCTTAAAACGAAAAGTATTTTCCGTAAAATTTATAAATGTGCCAGAAGGATAGAATCGATGTTCAATTTTTTTCTTTAAACTAGGCGTTTCTGTTTCCCCGGAACGTTTGGGAATGATTTATTGCAATGCAATTACTTTCCGAAAAATCAAAATATTTGTAATAAATGAATGAAAATGCTTGAAAAAAAAACATGTTTTTCTCACATACATAACAATTTTTTGTTGCCTAAAAGCAGCAAGGAACAGGAAGACATAACATGAAGCATTTCCGTATAAAAGTTTGAAATACGAAGTTTGTGTTCTTCTGCTGCACTGCATTTGGATGAAGGCGCATGCGCGACTAATCACTTATTTTATTTACTTTTAACACTTTAAAAACATAAACAATGAAATAATCAATAAAAATGTTATTATCTCGATTAAGTAGATATTTTTACTAGGAAGAATTTAACTGGAGAATTTAATTGTTAAAGTGAATACTTTACTGAGAGATCAAAGTTGCCTGTCATTTTTTACCATAAATTTCACTATTTTTAAAACAGCAGGATTAGTCTCCACAAAACTTTCTCGCATACTCTCTAATTAACCCTTTCGTGGGCCTGGGGAATATTACTCCCCCCCCCCTACATGATCTTACAAAATATACTTATGAGAAATACAAAGGGAAAAAAAAAAGGCCCGCTACATGTATACAACATGTGATATGCCCTTGTGCATTGCAACATGTTTCTCATCTTTTCATGGCAAATATTCACCATTAAATTTTAAAAAAAATTGTGATTGTAAATGGTTCCTTGGGAAGTATACTTCTCAGCCCTGAAATTTTAATGATAAATTAAAATTCGGTAAAATAAAATATTTCTTTAAATGCTATTGTTTAACTGTTAATAAAACATAAGGGGGAGAAATTCAAAAAAAGAAACAAATGGCCCATGAAAGTGTTAAAGGTGTTAACGCCTTACATGGTATTGGCGTACAATAGTTACGAAATAATAACCTTTGGTGTGAATTTGGCATTTTTACTAACGCCTTACATGGCATTGGCGTACAATAATTACGAACTATTAACCTTTGGTGTGAATTCGGCATTTTTACTAACGCCTTACATGGCATTGGCGTACAATAATTACGAACTATTATCCTTTGGTGTGAATTTGGCATTTTTACTGAATCTATCGTGTGATCCTTGGCAAGTATTTTTGGCGATTAATCTCTTACATGTGGTCAGAAGTATTCAAAAATCAAATTTGAATTTCATATGCGCTCTTCCCACCCGATTGGAACAAAAATTTGAGACAAAACAACTTAGTCAAAAAATCGCAAAGCAAATTTGATATATTTAACCCATTTGCATCACACAGAAATCTGAAAAATTCGTTCTTATCACCGAAATTGTTTTGATGTATTTAAATGAAATTGTTTCAAAATATGAAAAATAAAAGCAATATTGCATGAATAATTTTTACTTCATTATAATTTATTACAATAATTAGAGGAAAGGAATCTAATTATTTTGCACATCATGATAATATTTGAAATGGTTTAGGCATAATGCCACATGGCAATATGCCTTGTGGCATTATGATACATTGTCACATTATGTCGGGTCATGATATATGTTACATTGATATGTCGTGATATGATCACATGATATGTCATGATATATGTCGCATTGATAAAATGTATCTTTTTGTTTTTTCACTTCCTGATTAACAAGCTACACAGCGTCTGCGAGCTTTCTTCTATGATGTCGTTTCGATGAGGGTTGGAAAATATTGACCGGTAAATCTTCGTGGTAATGATAGAGAGGGTGTAAATGCTCTTTTTTTTGTGGTGTATTTATTTTAGGTATATTTTTTTTTTCAATGCTCAATGTGAAATGCTCTGTCCTTATAATTTTGTTTTGAAAACAATATAACTATTTAAAAGAAATCATGTCAAGACAATAAAAAAAAAACTTTCTATACACCTTCTGATAATGTCGCATAGTACGAAATTAAGAAGTTGATCACCTCCGTCAACTCCACCCATGTATTTTTATTATAGTCTAAAACAACTGTTGTCTTTACAATATCTTCTTTAGTTCTGTTTCCTTGTATCAGCGAACTCTAGGTTATGTATTGCTAATAACACGTTGATATTCTTTTTGCCTTTCCACTTTATTACGGAAATATTTTTACATTGCAGTATATTTGCTTCACCTCGTTTTAATTTTTTACTTTCTAAAGCTTTAGGCATATGTTTTCTATCGGTTTTCACCGGGCCACAAACATTTGTTTTAAATTTATGCAATTTATCATATAAATGAGGCGAGCTATACCAGTTATCAATATATAAACAATGAAACAATGGCCCTTTTCTAACAAGTTATTTTCTTTCATCATGTCTAGAACAATTTCCGTGCTGGTTAGCCCCCTTTTACACTTATCCTTTCCTACATAAACTTTAAAATTATGTATATATTTTGTTCTAGAATCGCATAGCTCGTAGTATTTTATTCCGAATCGGGCTCTTGTTGTTTTGTTATATTGAATGTAAGAAATTCTGCTTCTGCATTTCATCAAGGAAACGTCTCGACATGGTGTGAATACTTCTTTGAATCTTTAGACCGACAATGAACATGAGCTAGTAATTTTACATAAGGGATCATCACTCTGCAAATGTTCATTATTAGCAAAGTGTAATTTTCTTGAAATTGCCATGAACCTATTTCGGGACATCCCTGTTTTGAAGCACGGCATTTCAATGCTCTTGTCCGTACTCTGCAGTGTAGGTTTTTGCACCATAGACATCAATATAATGAGTGCAAAATAAACTTGCAATTCCTCTACAGAAATTTCTTTGAAACTCGAGTCCTTTTCGCCAAATCGATTAGTTTCAGTTACAATATGTTAAAAAATTTCCTTTGTCAAAAACTTATAAACGTTCTGTCTAATAAAATTTGTTATTTTTTCATTTACAACACCATCTGATATAAATGTATGCAATTTAGGTTTATCATTTTTTTTTGTCTCCCACTCAAAATCACTCTCACTTTGATTACTATTGCTGTTATCAGAGGAAATCGCAACGAAATGTCTGCGTTTACTAGGTTTAATTATCTCTTCACTGCTGTTGGAAACATAGCTGTTCATTGTTTTTCTGCGTTATTTTACCCTCTTCTCATTCACTATGCGCCCAATATGCATGAGTATAATATGCGCTCTGGTGATACATGCCAAAGTGAAATGCGCGCATATATGCGCATTGGTGATAGTTACCAGGCAAAATGCGCACATATATGCGCTTATGATACAAATGGGTTAAGTCAATACGTTTTTGAGTTACCGGATTTACATGTTTCTGAAAGTATAGACCGACGAACGGTCAACCCGTAGTTGGTATACTGTACTAAAGATGTTAAATCTGTGTTCTGAATTTTATTTATCTGGCTCGCTTTGTTTTGTAGACATCGTGCCAACTTATGTTCGAACAGCCGGACAGACAGATTTTCCCTGAACGGATTTTGCTTGGAATTCGATAGAAATATACAAATTTGCTTTTGAGCCCGTAAACCAAATCCGTCTAGTTCAAATTACTTATGAGCTATCTTTGTCACTTTGAGAGGGTCGTGGTGGCCTGGTGGTAAGGTCTCGGCTTGTGAACCGTAGGGTTTCAGGTTCGAGACCCGATTCCACCGAAGAACCGTCGTGTAAGGGGGTCTGTTACACGTTAAATCCGTCATGCCAAACGTCCTCGCGCTGGTGTGGTGTAGCGTGGAGAGGGGGGTGACAGCTCAGGTGTCGTCCTCGTCATTTGACCGCGGTTCAAAATGACGAGGTCTGTCCCAAAATAGCCCTAGTGTTGCTTTACAACGGGATGTTAATATAACTAAACTAAACTTGTCACTTTGAGACAGCCGGACGGACATTTTCGAAATATGTGTTAGCCTAAATCTGGGAAATCTGAAACGTGGAGATTCGTCAAAATGTCGAGTTCGAATTTTTTGACTATTACTGTATTTTCTCTGTACTTCGTATACGAAAAAGAATTTTTTGAGATGAATGAGAGAATTTTGAGAAAGAATTTATACAATTTATTGAGATGCTTTCTCAATATTTTTTAAAAAAATTAACGAATGAAAAGAAGAAGAAAAAAAAATGTTCCTGCATTTCTCAGATTTGAAAATTATTCATTTTCACATCCTTTAGAACATTTACTTCACTGATGCCGTTACAGGAACATCGGATTGAAGGCATTCTTTTGCAACCAAAATGAATGTAATATTCAATTTTTTTATTACAGCAATATGGGCAGACCTATTACTAAGATAACTACAAACTTTGGTTGCCGATCAAATAATTGGTTTTACTTTTAAGAAATTCAACCAGCGAATACGACCAGCAAAGCATCTAATTAGTTTTTGGTTGGCAAAGGAGTATTTACAAATTAGCAATCTGCACTTAATTTTGTAGTTTCAAATTGAAACCGCGATGGTCTAGTGGTTTTGTTTCGAGATCGCCGGTTCGAGGCCCTGTTTTGAGATCCGTTATATATATATGAGCTTAATAATTGTTATATATATTGTAAAATATTAATCATTTTCATGTTTGTCTAGTTAATCCAAATCTAGTTGATTTTGTCCAAAGAATGTTAGTTCTCTACTCTGGGTTATCGGAAAGATATATACCCCAAGCCAAATCTCACGGAATAGCGTCAGTCATAAGCTTTCAAAGAGCAATCCGCCTCTTTTAGAAGAACAAATTATTCTTGTTGTCTCTTATTATCTCAAGTATCGTCCTCGTCCTCTGACCGGTATTCAAAATTGCGATTTTGTTCCAAGAATCATTTGAGAGTTTAGTTTTCAGTGTTTAACCCAACTGAAACTAAAGTAAATCTTATTTTAAATTCAATCCTAGACTGAAATAATTAAATATTACCTGCCGTGTCTGCATTTAAAATGGTCGTGGCTATTATTTTTAGCCAGCGCTGCCACTGGTAGCGCTGTATTAAGCTGCAAATATAGACAAACGATCAAGCTAAAGACAGGTACTAAGGAAATGTCAATCTCTATTTTATGGAAATTTTTGAATTCTCAAAGAAGGGGGGCGGATTTGATGAGAAAGTTAGTGATTACTTAAAGATCATAATAATTGCAAAAAATTACGATTTATAAGCAGAATACATGTTACTGTGTGGTGCATAAATATGAAAGCTGTGGCATTAAAACAATTTTGCATCACAGCAAAAATGATTGAAATAGCATTTTCACGTCCACGAATGTTTAAAACACATACCAAATTTCGTATGGATTTGTAATTATTCATGCTTTTATATTCGGTGTCAACGTTTGCTCAAAACTCCCAGCACGACTCCGATTAATCGAAGCAAAAGCACCGAATATCCGATGCTGATCCGAGGAGGAAGTAATTTGACCTCGCTTTCCTGCTAGGAATCCTTCCTGAAATAGCAGGTCATGGTCATCTCGTTTTCCGCCATCCATCTTTCTCCTTTCAAACAACTAAGTCTGGAAGAGAATGGACCGCATTTTTCAATCCGTTTGCATCGAGTTGATGACTCCTTTAAGTAAATTGATCTCACTGATAAGTAAATCGATATTCAAACACCGATTGTTGTCTTTTGATTTCATTGGCTGAAAGTGTAAAAAATTAGCATAAAGTTAGTTTATCCCTGTAGAGCATCTGCGACTAGATTTCGAGATAGCATTTATTTAAAATGAAGTTGTGTTGAATGAATGTTAAGATAATATTTTCTTAACTGAGTTGTATTTTTTTGACCGAATATTTTTTCATAAAATGTAATCGGTGAAAAAAATCCGAGTATTTAAATTGACCATTTTGAAATCCGAGTATTTAAATTTACCATTTTGAAATCCGAGTATTTAAATTTACCATTTTGAAATCCGAGTATTTAAATTTACCATTTTGAAATCCGAGTATTTAAATTTACCATTTTGAAATCCGAGTATTTAAATTTACCATTTTGAAATCCGAGTATTTAAAAGTTATCATTTTGAAATCCGAGTATTTAAAAGTTATCATTTTGAAATCCGAGTGTTTAACAAATTATTTTGAAGTAGAACTGTTTTTTATATCTCACAAGAAGAAAAAGACATTCTAAATAATTTTATGCCTGTAGAAGAAACGAAGTTAAAAATTTTACGTAACACACTATTTAACACGAGCATTTTCGACTACAGTATTTATTTCCTCGTGTACAATACATATAAACCATTTGCCAAAAAAAAAAAAAAAAAAAAAAAAGCCTTGATATTCTGATGAATGTTTGCGAACGATATATATTCCGAATGCGTTTTAAAAAGCAGACTAGGATTTAAAAGAATGTATAAGTTAACATTTATTTAAAGCCGAAGTTTTCAACAAACATATCGTTTTCTCTTTTTCTTTTTCCCCATTTTTCATGCGCTTTAAAAAAAATTAATGAATTTATTTAAATAATATCGCATTCTACATTTTAAATCTATTTTATATTGAATGTTATGTTTCTTATACAGCTTTGCTGACTTTTTTCCGGAATTGCGGCCTTTTTTGCATCCTTTTGTGTTCTGAAAGCAGATTATGAATTCTATAAAACTGATGGTCCTTACACGGATGTTTCTCACCCATTTTGTTCTTCGAGTGAAACTGATTCAATCACTTGTTTTGACTATCAGTCCTATTCTATCCGGTTCATTAAGATTGATTCATTTAAACAAATCTATTCCTTAATTTGATATTTTTTAAATTCAAACTATTATCTTTTGCGACTCTGTTTATGAAAGTTTTAGATAGAAACTGTCTTATTGTGCAATTTTCTAGGATAATTAAAAAAATGTACGAATGGCAACTTCTTTTTAGATACTCGAATGAAACAAATTTATGAAAATAATATTTTTTAAATAAATTAATTTTGAAATTTCAGTGTCTTCGATGGAGAAGGGGTATCGTTTTCTAGCTTTTTATTTGAACATTACATTAAAAAATACATCTAAAATTTCTTTTAGATATTTTTCTCGTTTTCTTCCTTCTGACCTAAAGAAAATTGTTATAGAAAAAAAGTTTGGAATATAAATTAAAAATAGACAAAATAATTAAAACTAAATTTTTGACACGTACAAAAAAGAACCCTGAAAGAGCCTTTTGAGTAAGTTTTAAATGAGTCTTTATTTTTCTTTGCTCAACATAAGTCCTCATAACAGACGTAGAATTGTCCAGGCCGTTCCGGGGGAAAAAAAATCCTGTTACGCCTAGTAGAAAGATTGGTTGCTTCAACACGAATAGTTTCTTTTATAATTTGATTCTTTTATGCCAAAACTAAGGTATGCTGATAAGAAAGTGAATATATGTAACAAAATTGTATGAACTGAATCTCCAGTCTGTTCTGTATTCATATCCAAATTAATACAGGGCATTTGATATTTTTACGATTTAAACTGATTGCGCGAGACAGTACTTTCTGAGTAATATATGTTTAGTCTTTTATACAAATCTAAAGTTTTTAGCCGATTCTCGATCTAATTCATTTCGAATTGTATCGATTATGTTATTCAAAATCGGTACAAATTAGAGTGAGTCTATATCCAGGCGTTCCCGGCTGATCTAGAACCACTAATCAGATTAATGAATAAAAAGTGAGTCAATTTATCTTTATAATCGAAAGGATTAAAAATACTACAAATGTTTTGATTAGAAGTAAGGTTTTATTTTAAATATAATTTATATATTCGCAGAAAAAATATTTAAATAAAAAAAAATCTTTCAATTTCCTTAAGTTTTTATTTCTTTCTCGTATATGTAGTATAGAAAATGTAGATTAGTCGTCAAAAAAAATCGAACTCGAGACTTCGACGAATCTCCACGTTTTAGTCCTCCCTGTGTTTGAAAAACGCATATTCGGAAATTGTACGTCTGTCTGTCTGTGACAAAGATAACTCGAAAATGCTTTGAGGTTAGAGGGTTCAGAGATTTGCTATAGGGTCCTTACACCAAATTTGTAAATTTCTATCAAATTTTGTATAAAATCTATCTAGAAGTCCGTCTGTCTGACGATTCGAATATAAATATGCACAATCACTAGATAAGGAAGAAAGCTATATAGATATATTCGGTACACAGATTTAACATCTGGCGTGTAGATACGAGTTAGTGATATCCACTACAGGCGACTATCTGTGATTACAAGGGGAATTTTGTGTCAAATTTTTGTCCGAACGTATCTGATACAAGAATTTAATTTTCGGATACTATTAACCGCATGCCAGTGAATAATCGCCAAATAACTCGCCAATGATGACCCGATAGATTCAATAAAAATACTAAATTCATGCCAAAATTTAATATTTCGTAACTATTGCACGCCAATGCCATGCTAGGCGTTCTTTGGCATGATAAATTTATTACAAAGTATGCGAGAAAATTTTGAGAAAACTACTTTTGCTGGTTTTGACATGTTTCAAACTAATTGTGAAATAAAATGTTATACTAATATTATCCGCAATAGATCATGAAAGCTTCTTGAACTAAATACTCCAAATGACCTCTGTGTACCAAGAAAATCGTGATCAGCGCAAAGCTGTACAAAACTTTTAACATTTGTGTAACTACAAAACATAATCACGAAATAAAGCAAGCACGCGATTTTATGTTAAATCTTTCGCAATACGACCCTAACATAACTTAGCCATCACTTTCCTAAACAATGCGGGAAAATGCAAAACGGTTTATTTCGTAGTTAGCCGAGGTTTAAGACGGAAATGACGACTTGCACAAACTATTGGCATCTTGTTACGCTTATGTGCCCATTATTCATAGTTTTATCCTTGAATTTTTCAAGTCCTTCACTCTGATGCATTGTCGAAAATTCCACGAAGTAGCGTGTAACAATTTACTACACATTTGAGACGTTATTAAAAAATGAAAAGATGTTAGTTAAAAGAATAGGTGAGTGGCAATCTTCAGAAGTGGAATAGTTGAGGACGTTTAGCTTTGTTAGTTGAGGACGTTTAGCTTAATACAGCTGGTTTTTGTTGTTTTAAGACTCCATGTTGCTTTAAGACTTTCCGCTGATTAAAAAAATTAAATATTTTAATGTAAATAAGTCAGTTTTAGTTTGTCTTCTATATATATGAATAGATGGATTTGTGATTGGCTTGAGGGTTTCAGGCAGATTTACTAAAAAGATGTTATTAACTTTATAGTCAAATAAATTTTTAAAAAATCCTATTCAATGAATTATAAAATATTAGGATAGGATATATTAGTACTTCGGTGTGTGACTATATTTGGGATGATTTTTTTTGAAAAACTCATTAAAATAGTTATAAGTATAGTTAATAGCATAAGACGGATTGATAAAACGCGTATGTAACCAAAATATGCCATGACAAAAAATTTAATTGAAAAAACTTTTTTTTGGGGCTGAAAAGAAGTATAAAGGAAAATTCTTTTAATTATCAAATTAAAAGAATCTTTTTTAAACGTTTTTAGAGGTTTATAAAATGATTTTCTTGAAATTTTGCAAATAACTTAAATATATTTCTTAATTTTAGAAAGTATGTGAAAAATAAGTTGTATTTCTATTCATTGTGTCATTATTATGGATCGACTGATAAATGACATGAAATTTTTTCGCATCGTAAAGCATTAAAACAACTTAAGACTATGTCTGAAGGAATATATTACTTATTTTATAGTTCAGGAATTGCTGAACATGTTGAGAAATCATTATACCAAATTTGAACAAAAAATGTATTGGATTTTAAGTTGTGATGTTTTTTGTAAGAAAATTTTACCAAAGATAGGAATAGCATTTAAAGATATAAAATAGCATTAATTTGTATTTAAATGCAAATATAAAAATCCCTGTATTTTTCCCCTCTAAAAATGAATTTGAAAACAAAATTTAAAACGCTTTTATAAAAAAAAAACCTGTTCAGACATTATTATAAATTAAAAAATGAAAACATATTTTTCAAAACAAAATTGATTTTCCAACGTAATCTTTAATCAAGTATTATTGATAAAATTGATTCTTATTTGTTTCAAGACTGTTCCTTTATTGTTACCGTATTTATAAGCTTAAAGCATCTGCTTTAAATAGTATTATTTGAAAACATGAATATCACGCAATCGTTATGTATAATAAATAAATGATACCATATACGTTTTCACAAAGAATTATTGAAATAAAATGGATCATTAAAAACAATTAGAATGTGAGCTTCGACTGGGTGGTTAATCGAAAGTGGGACCTCATAATGCTGGTTGCTTAGAATCGCAAAATATCTATATCTGCCACTGAGAATGGAATAAAAACCAGTGAATAGTCTCCCTAAAACTTTCTCGCATACTTTTTTATAAAGGAATTATACCAGAGAACGCCACTGACGTACAATAATTACAAAATTATGCCTTTTGGTATGAATATAGCATTTTTGATTTTATTGTATCAACCTTGGCGAGTTATTTGGCGATTAATTTTAGCATGCAGTTAATAACATCTGAAAATCGAATTTGTGATTTATAGGCTATTCTCCCAACCGATTGAAACCAAAATTTGACGACAAAGAAAAAAACTCTACACTTGTAGTCACAAAATCCCATATCAAATTTAATATATTTACTCATCGTATTTTTGAGTTATCGCGTTTCTATGTTTCTGGAAGAACAGACCGACAGATGGTCAAATCTTCATTGGATTTGGTTCAAAATTTGATGGGTATCTACACTATAGATGTTAAACCAGTGTACCAAATTTTATCTACCTAGCTCTCTTCGTTTTGTAGTTATCTTGTTAAATTACGGGAGGACAAACGGACTTCCTCTGAACGGATTTTGCTCAAAAATGGATAGAAATCTACAAATAAAATCTATAAAAATCTACATTACAATCTATATTGTTGTAAAGATTATATACAAAAATACATCCTTTTAGGTAAGAGCGTTTTCTTTTGTTGTCATAGACTGACAGACATTTACCATAAATGTGTTTTTCGATTTAGGGAGGTCTGAATCATGGAGATTCGTCAAAATCAAGTCAAATTCGTCAAGTTCGAATTTTTTCTCGATTGCTCTACTTTATCTATACAAGATACACGAGAAATTAAAAAAACAACAAAATAAAGCTAGTGCCTTTTTTTTTATTACTCTGTCAGTTATTAAAGCGAACATTTTAGGTGTCACTGACTCTTCTAAATATTTCAGCAACTGTCTGAATGGTGCATAGCATTGGGATTTACTTGTCCAATTAGTTCCAATTTCCCAAATGTGTTTTGTCGTTTTGAATCGAAAGTGCAACAACATTAATACAGGATTGTATTTCCCAAGAATCCAGGTACAAACTTGTTATGCGAGTCATTATTTTTAATGCCAAACTAACAGTCTGCCATAAAAAAAAAGAACATTAAATCTGCCATTTGCAACACCTCATGGTGGGAGTTGATGCAAGACTTGTTCGTTACCTCTCGGTAATGAGAAACCCGTTTTCTGTGTAAGCAAAGCTACCGAAAAAGACGGTTTCATATGCAATACTAAAAAGAAATATTTTTTTAATTCTTTCTTTTATGCAGCAGATGTGGTTTCAAATAACCACCAATATCAAAGAAAGAATTAGCTGTAAAGATCCTGTCTCGTTACCTTAATTCTGATGATGAAGTAACCTCGTTGATATTCTAACTGTTAATGGGCTGACTGATGTAATGGGATTTTTCCTTAATTCTTGATATTCTATTGCAGGTTCTTAGCGAAGTTTTAGTTAAATATTTGAAACAAAGGTGTATGCTATCATGAATTTTTCACGAAAGTCACGATTTTTTCCCTCCAGATCTTAAGAGAATGGTGTCAAACTTCCGGTTTGGGGAACATGCATTTCATTCTCGATAAAATAACTATTGTTTTGAATTCTATGTTCAGTCGAAATATTTTTATTTATTTAATTCATAAATAATATCTTCCGCATCTTGCAAGAATTTCATCTTATTAGTTTTTCTGTATCTTTACTAAGCTAGGACATTTGTATAGTAGTCACCCATTACTTTGTTACGTATTGGCCTTCTATATTTGCATCATCATTTTACAAGCGGGGATACCGTGTTTCAGTTGCTTGACAGACATTTGCAATTGTTGCATTTATATTTTTGAATTGCATGAAAGAATTGAGTTTGCTTGTTAGGTATCGAAATGCGACCTCGCTTGTAAATGTTAAGAAATAAGTGAATCTGTTTTTTTTTTTTAAATTTAATTATGAATTTAGTTTTCGCTGTCGCTACAAATTATGAGAATGCGAATGTTTCGCCTTATAACTTTTACTTTTTGTCTGTCATGTGAATTGCCTGTTGGGATTCACACATCAAGCATCTTTTATTACAGTTACAGGATAGTAAAGACGTAGCCATCTAATTAGATGGCGTGAATCACAGAGGTGGGGATTTCATTAATATATTCCTCTAGTTAATATGATTGATTAGCTGTGAACTTTATTTTTGTCTGTCATGTGAATTGTTTGTGATTCACACTTATCAAGCATCTTCTATTACAGTTACAAAATAGTAAAGAAGTGGCCATCTAATTAGATGGCTTGAATCACAGAGGTGGGGATTTCATTGATATTTTCCTCTAGTTAATATGATTGATTAGCTGTGAACCTTATTTTTTAAATTTCATAATCTGGGATTGTTTGAAATATTTAGTTAAATTTATAATAGTTATTTATAATTCAGTTAAATTATTTTAGTTAAATTAACAGTATTAGTAGGATATGACCAGTTTCATTAAATAGAAAGTTTGAAAAGCTATGATCACTATTTTTATCAACTTTCATTTTAGTAGCGGCTTTTAATGCATGTTGATGTTTAAGAATTTTTTTAAAAAAATTTATCATTACTAATATTATTGCAAATTTTTTCTAGGAAGTCGTGTCGTTCAATGAGAATCATCGCATTCTTTATAAGCTTTCATTTTCCAATAGATCTCCAACTGCTTATTCAACATTTAATCAGCTTTTTCACTAATATTGACAGCTTTAAATTCCAATGGCACACCATGCGAATACAGTATCTGGTGGCCGAGCCTTCTTCACTGGGATGGAAAACCCCTTTTGAGGGAGGAAGGCATCTCCTTAATCTCTTTGCTCATCGGGTTTCTTGATGGGCCAGTTTCCTCTCTTCAAGGTCCCTTGCGTTCGAATTTGCGTCATGCGAACTGCTCAACCAGCCGTGGATTTCAGCATTTCCCTTTCTGATGCTGCTGCTGCTTTTTTTCTTTCTCGGAATTGCTTTTTAGGAGGAAAATATTGTTTCCCCCTATTAGTGCGAGCATTGTGAGGTAAAGGGTTCTTCAGTTTTCTTTTTTTGTTTCTCTCTTTTCATTGTTTTCGCTTTCCTGTCTTTGAACTCGGCGGAGGTAATGCATCAAAGGCACCGGGGACGACATATCTAATTAGATCTGTTATTTTCTCCCGGGGTTTGGAGGGGGATGAAGGGGTTTACCGACTCAACCGAATTGCTGCTTTGCTGTGAGTTTGTGATAAAAACGGATTAGGGATGTAAAATATCCGCACTATTAATCAGTCTCCACTCTGGCTTTTGACCATCGATTCGGACGAGTTGATAGAGGTCTTATTCATAACACATTTCGATCGAATTCTTGATTATTTTTACTTACCTAGTAGGAATGATTTATACACCAGCTCAGTATAAATTTATATCTGAATTGAACTCATTGAGGGATTACCTGAATCAAGAATAAGAGGGTAGAACTAGGGTGTCAATTTTAAAGGTTAAAGAGAGTCAAATAAGCTAGGTCTAAGGTTATGTGGACAAGAGAAATTATAGAAATGCGATTTTATAACTAAACCAATGGAAGCGACTCCCCAAAAGTTATTTGCATATTATCTAATAAAGGTTCAATTCGTCCCTTGACAGTTTAGACCTTCGGCAAAGTGATGAATGCCATGAAGCTCAGTTTTATTTTGAGTCTTGCACGTAAGCATTCTCCGGTGTTTTGGAGTATTGTGAAATCCGAATTTGGGCTTTTTTTTCCCTGTTGAATGAAGCTGAAATTCTACACCCAACAACATCTTTAGTAAAAAGATCACTGACTAAATTTCTTTTATCGGAATCGTTGTGTTTTTTGAGTTCTCATATACATGCACGTAAAAACACAAACTGAAAGACGATCAACTCCAGGATAAATTTTCTTTAAAATTCGATACAGGTGTGCAAACACTCTAGAAAGAATTTAACAAAAAAAAAGCATTTATAACATGTGAATGAATCTATTAAAGAATATTTTTAGTTAAATTAATCTACCAGAACATTTAAAATTCATAGATTAATCTTAAGCTTTGGTTTTTATGTTTAATGTTGAAACCTCAAAAAAAAAAAAAAAAAAAATCAATGTTTTTCGTATTTTTTTTTAATTTAAATTTTTATTTGTTAAAACTTTGGGAAGAAAAACTAATCAATGTTTCATTTCTGTATATTAAGTCGAATAGTGTTTCAGTACCTTTTTTTAAAACTGTGGGGTCAGGACTTATAAGTTTTTTAAGCTTTTGTTTCTTTAAAATTTCAGTTTTTGAAAACCAAAATGGACGACCCAAGAGTTTTCACTAAACTTTGGTAAACTTTTTCCAATTGCTTGTAATCAACGTTTCATTTCAGCATTCGTTAATACTCTATCCAATTAAACAACATATTTACTTATGTTCAAAATAATAGGGTTATAATAAAGTAGAATTTTTTTGAACTATAGGAAAGATAATTATAGGATAATTGTAGATATTTAGAAAATGTTTTTTTGAATTAATGATATTAATGTAGGTTTCATTTTTTTTAAAATTTGCTAGCTTTTAATTTTTTTAAATAAAAACCAGCGGGAGCAGTCTCCCAAAAACGTTCTCGCATACTCTGATACATTGTCCATGCTCTCTAATCATCTAACTGTTGCCCATGCTCTCTAATCATCTAACTGTTGTCCATGCTCTCTAATCATCTAACTGTTGTCCATGCTCTCTAATCATCTAACTGTTGTCCATGCTCTCTAATCATCTAACTGTTGTCCATGCTCTCTAATCATCTAACTGTTGTCCATGCTCTCTAATCATCTAACTGTTGTCCATGCTCTCTAATCATCTAACTGTTGTCCATGCTCTCTAATCATCTAACTGTTGTCCATGCTCTCTAATCATCTAACTGTTGTCCATGCTCTCTAATCATCTAACTGTTGTCCATGCTCTCTAATCATCTAACTGTTGTCCATGCTCTCTAATCATCTAACTGTTGTCCATGCTCTCTAATCATCTAACTGTTGTCCATGCTCTCTAATCATCTAACTGTTGTCCATGCCAGAGAAAACACTGCATGATAGTGGCGTACAGCAGTTACCAAGTATTAATTTTTGGTTTGAAATTACTGAATCTGCCGTGCCATTCTTGGCGAATTTATTGCGATAAATCCCTGACCTGCGGTTAGTAGAATCCGAAAATTATACGTTTTTCTCAATCGATCGAAACAAAGATTTGACGCACAACTGCACAAGTAATCACAAAATCCCAAACCTAATTTGATATATTCAAGTCAATGCGTTTTTGAATTATCGCACTTGCATGTTTCTGAAAGACAATCCGACCGACAGACAATCAACTCGTTGTTGGTTTTTGCCTCAAACTTTGACAGATGTCTATATTACTGATGTTAAATCTGTATACCGAATCTTATCTATATAGCTCTCTCCGTTTTATAGCTACCGTGTTTATTCGAACAGCCGGACTTCCTCAGAACAGATTTTACTCAACATTTCTATCTATAAATTTCTATTTTAGAAATCTACAAATTTTGTGTAAAAACCGTATACCAAATTTCACTCGTTTAGTTTTTGAGTTACCAAATTTCATTCGTTTTTGTAGTTATCTTTGTCACAAACCGACATTTTCCAAAAATGTGTGTTACAAACTCAGAAAGCTCTAAAATATAAAGATTCGTCAAAATCTGGAGTTCGAATTTTTTTGACTGTTACAATATTTTCGCTATACCACATAAACGAGAAAGTAAAAAATCGATGAAAGAATACTTCCCAATTTCTATGCAAAAAATTTAAACGCCATATGTTTATTCAAAAAAAATCAAAACAAAATGCATGAGCTAGTCAAAACTGTTCGGAACAATGTTATGTAGAAGATCTCAACAGTTCTATCAAACCAGTTTCCAAACTAGACTAAACGCTTCCCAAAGAGCCAATTCCGAAATGAAAGGAAAAAGACAATCGCATAAAGAGAAAACTGGGTTCACCCAGCCACGACTTTAGTTTAAATAAAGCAAAAAGGTGTAACGACAATTTGACAGCTAGGAGTTGAATAGACTTATAGACCGCCTACGTCACCTGGGGGAGGCTATGTCGCCTACTTGCAGGCAGTTCATGGAAGGGAAGGAAGAAACAATTGGGTTTTCGATAAGCCTCATTGCGTCTGAATCAAAACGGCGCAGGTGCCCACATGATAATAATGTGGTGGAAGGTGACGACGACGCAGAATCAATATGAAAAGTATGAAGTTCTTAGGATTATGTAACAACTTTCTTTCTTTTTTTAAAAAAATGTCTTTCCTAATTATAATTTGGAACTTTGATAAGTAAAATTAATTAATATGCTGCAGTTGCACGGTGCCATTTTTATATGTCCTACACGGAACTTCCTTATGAAAGGTTATTAAGAGATATCTGCCAGATACGAACTAATAGTTTAAAACAATTATGTGACAATTTTTGCTTTTATACTAATAATAAATGCAAATGTGTGTTTGTCAGAGTGTGTTCTCACTTGATTAGGCAGATTAATGGGTGTAAAGCTACGAAATTTGGGATTCAGGTACTATGGTATGGGTCCCTAAGAGGGTTTTTTAAAAATAAATTTTAATTTTTAATTGAAATTTTGATTCAGACTTCAATTAATTAAAAATTAAGATAAATTTTAACGTTTTCTTTAATAATCCCCTAAAATATTATTGCATGGAACTGGTTGTTACACTGTTTTAAAATTTCAAAAATGTCATTTATTTATTACAATTTCGAAAATTCGTACTAAATTTTGGCAATTTTTTTTAAAAATTATTTTGTCTGTATTACAGCTTTATTTATTTATTTTTGTTGTTGTTGTTGCCAAGAAATTTACATCTTTTTTCATGATTTAATGAATAATTTAATCGCGTGATTTTTGTACATGGTTGAGAGTTAAAGAAGATATGGTTATCAGTCTTGGTTTGATCCATGCAGTTTACTTGAAAAATAAATAAAAATGTAAGTTACTGTACCACAAAAGTTAAAAAATGAATGAACCGGAAGTTTATATTTTTGATATTATGAGATTATGGGAATCGATTGCGTTAAAAAAGGTTTGTGTACACAATAAAAAGAACAGATGTAAGGCTATGCAAATAACACTGCTTAAATGTCTCTCACAAATTCAGTTAAAAATATTTTTGGCGTCATGAACATCAAATTATGCATTAGAGATTTAATTGAAATAAAACATAATCAGTATTTCTGGCGAAATAACTGGTCTCCGAAAATGGCTATTTTAAGTAAACATTTTCTTTGTAAGTTATCTTTAATGCTTCAGTTGCTTTTATTATGAGTCTGGAATAAGTTATTTTTGGTGTACAGAATCATTGTTTCATGAATATTTTATTTTGGAGAGAGACAGAGGCCGCGGTGGCCTGGTGGTAATGTCTCGGCTTGTAAGCCGTAGGGTTTCAGGTTCGAGACCCGATTCCACCGAAGAACTGTCGTGTAAGGGGGTCTGTGGCACGTTAAATTCGTCATGCCAAATGTCCTCCCTCTGGTGTGGTGTCGTGTGGTGTGGAGAGGGGGGTGCCAGCTCAGATGTCGCTCTCGTCATCTGACCGCGGTTCAAAATGACGAGGTCCATCCCAAAATAGCCCTAGTGTTGCTTTACAACGGGACGTTAATATAATTAAACTAAACTAAACTTCGGACTTTATTTTGCATATCGAATATCAGTTCGGAGAAAGGTGATTTAACAGATACATTGTATTTTAATTATGTCATGAGTATAATATTAAAAAAATAACTTTAGTCCATCGTTTTTGTTTGTACATCTTTTTCACTTTCTTATAAACGAAGTATATTAAAAAAAGTGTATTATTCATCAAAAAAAAATCGACATCGACTTGTTTTTTGGAAAAATGAATCATTATATTTCAGACCTACACCGCGCCCAAAACATACATTTTAGGAATTAAGCATGTCTTTCTGCCTGTTATGTCTGCGAAAGTAACTCAAAAACGCTTGTTGTTATACGGATGAAATTTGGTATATGGGTTTTTTGTCAGATTATTAAATTTTGAATGAAATCCATTCTGAAGAACGGTTTCAGTTGTTCGAATATGCGTTAACACGATAATTACAAAGCAACTAGACATATGTGGATAAAATTTGGTACTTTGATTTAGTATATACTATAGATCCAAATCGAATTTCAAATCAAATCGGTAAACGGTTGTATGTCTATCAATTTGTACTTTTTCACGTATGCAAACACGATAGTTTAAAAATGCAATGGCCTTAACGAATCAATGGCTAGTACAATGGTCTTACGTAGTCTTCTACATTAAATCTACTAAATGTGACAATCGCTGTTTTTTGTCAAAATTTTGGTTTGAATCAGTCGAAAATCAGCGGAAGTAATTTCCCTAAAACTTTCTCGCATACTTTCTAATAAAGATGCTATCCTCCCCCCCCCCCAGCATAAAATTGTAGACTGTGATGCGAACGCGAATATCTTGCTTGACATTGGCGAACAATAAATACAAAATATTGATCCTTGGCGTGAATTTAGCAGTTTTACTTAATTTATCGTATTATCCTTGGCGAGTTTTTTTTATGCTAATCCCTGGCATTTAGCAATAGGTACCCGCAAATTGAATTTGTGTTTTAGACGAAGTGTGTTTAACCAAATATGATATACAACAATTCTAGCCATGAAATTACATGCCAAATGTCACATACTTAAGTTTTTGAATTACCGAGATTGCATTTTGTGAAAGTATAGAAGAAAGTCAATTAGTCGTCCGATTTGGTTCCAAATTTGTTAGGTATTTGCACTTTAAATGTTTAATTCCTGTACCAAATTTTATGAATCTGCCTGTCTTCGTTTAATAAGTTACCATGTTTGGACATCCGGACAGATAAACTTCCTTTGACTGGATTTCGCTTAAAATTGGAAAGAATTCTACAAATTTGGTGTAAAGACCGTATACAAAATTTCATCAATCTAGCTCAAAGTGTTTTTGAGTTATTTTTATATAAGACAGACATAATGCCAAAATTGTATTTTTTCGAGGATCACATATTCTAATTTTTTTTTAAACTATTACAATGCTTTACTTTCTAATATAAGAAGTATCGATAATGTATTCAAAATACATATTCGGTTTTCTAGCACTTGTGTATAAACCGCATTCCAGCGATTAATAGCTCAAAAAAAATCCCCAAAGATCGTACGTTTTTAGGCCTTAAAAAAGAAAGAAGGTAAAGTTAATATCTTTCTAATACTTGCCATTTTTTTTTTTTTTTTTTCCTTTCTATTTTGAAAAATGTTTTATTCAGATACTGATTTCAAAACTTTTTCAAAGTGAATGTCAGTAATCTTGAATCTGATAGTAGAGTTATTTTCATTCATAAGTGAAAATAACTGCACGAACGGATAAATAACTTCCACATTTGGCAAATAATTTCATATACTAATTTTTAAATGTTTTCTAGTTTGGCTGCTAAGTACTTGTAAAATTTCGGCGCCTCAACTTTAGTAAATTGTACTCTAGATTACCACCAACCACATACTGATGAATGCTAATTCCATATTAATGGGTAAATCGAAAAGAACGTAATTTACTATTACTTGCTAATCGCCTTTTACGACTAGGTGGATCGCCGGCGATATTTTTTGTATTTATTTACTTTGAAATCATTTAGTTATAGTTTTATGTCTATAAATCTGTCGATTTGTTATATGTAAAAACCGAGTTATTTTAATTGCCTTGCATATGATCTGTTTCTTGTGTACATGAACCTTTAATAGCAGTTCATAATGTCAACATCTTGATTCATCTTTTCAATTCGTCCTGTAAACAACACAGAAATAAAACAGAATCCTCCTTCCTTAGCTTTCAACATTGGAAGTAAATCGCACGATTAAATATTTTATAAAACAATGAAAACGATTCGAGTTTCTAATCAGCAATGTGGTCTATAATTAGAAATTAAAAAATTGTCATAATTAAAGAAACATTTCTGTTTTATTTAAAATTGTATTATTAAAAGGAAATTTTAAATCTTGAAGCGGTGTAAAATTAATTTTTGTGCAGTAATTTTGAAGCAGTATGAAATTTAATTGAATGCAATGTACAATAAAAACTTCGGAAGTTATTTCGGGAAAATGCCAAAATTCAGTTTAATCTTTAATTAATTAAAAGTCTTGTTAAAACTTCAAAAACATCCCTCCAGTATGTACATTTCCACACTACGCGCCAAATTCCGCTGTTTTGGCGAATCAGCCTAGTCTATAGAGCGCCAATTTCGTAGCCATTATTATATTTACTGCGCTGCGAAATGAACACATTTCATCTAATTAGTCCTATAATAACGATTCGGATGGTTTCGGGTAATTAAATGCTTATTAATATTGAGAAAAGCCATTTAGTTGCTAAAAAGAAAACGTCTTTTTTATCACTGCATTTGCAGCAGATAGCAGCCATGAAGTTTTTTTTAACAAGCATTTCTGCCAGTGTCTCATATTTAAATGGCTTTTGCTGTAAAAGACGAGTCTTTGAATAGAACCGCCCGGGGTCGCCTTCGTACTTAACGACTCTGCTGAAATCTCGGAAGAGTTCGCTTTTTCCCGTATCATAATTTCCGAAAGCAAAAAGAATAAGAGGTAGACGCCGCTCAGCAGACATGCCGTAAGCAACGGCATGAACTTCGCTTGGGTCAACATACTGGGTCACACTTTCAGCCGCATCTGCATGCAGCCTCTGGGTTCTGCTCAGACATTTGTGGTGAAATTCTTTGGTTTAAATCACTGAAAAAGAAATTTACCTTCCTTTTAATTAAGAATTTTACAAAAATGTGGTCTTGTAAAAGGTTTTGTGCATTGCTTTTGATTAACTGTCCAAAACTGAGCTCTTTTCATCTGCTATTTCGATGCTGTTCTCGAAAATAGATCTAAATGCCTTTGGCACAGCTCGAAATGTCTAGATTGTAAAATGCAAATTTGTAAAATTGATACAGTAATTGAAACTATTATTTCTTTTTCTTGCAGTATGCAATTTCTCAGTATACTGCATATACAAGAGAGTATACAATTTCTCAAAATTGAAATAAAGCTCCTTGTTGATGATTTATCGAAAGCTCATGAAATTTCATGTGAAATAAAAAGGGGCGAAATCGGTATTGTAATTGGGGCTGGACAATTGTGCTGTGCTTTTTTTGTCTTATAGAGAAGGAATAGCGGAATAAGAATTGAAATTTCTCTTGAAAATGGTTGATGGCGTGGAACATTTAACCACTGACGACGAACGAAGGATCATAAGTTTTCATGTGAATAGAAAAAAAAAAACTATTATAATCTTTATCTTATCCTCATCTTAATAGATTAGTCTATTAAGTCTTAAAAACCAGATGCATTCCAAGAATATCCAAGCTTATATTGAAAAACACTAAATCAAATACATAATTTCTCAGTTCAGTATTTAATACTTCGTTGTAAAAAAAATTCTTTATGAAGGAATAAAACATTTATTAAGTTTTAAAGAAATAAATTCCGAAATCGATAAATTGATTTTTTGAAAACTTCAATTTCTAACAATTTTATCTAAAATCATCTATTAAACTACATCTTTCATTTTTTCATTCTAATTCAAATTCTGATTCAACATTCTAATTAAGCATTAATTAATTCTTAAAATAAATTAATGCTTGATTGATTCAACAAAAATGATAATTTTTCAACAAAATATTTGAAAAGTGACATTCACCGATCGATAACATCTGTTCCGAATTTCTCTGACATTCAGTGAATGATCTGCAACTGATTTGAATGGAACACGGATAAAGTGTCTTTTCTTTTTTTATCATTCGTGATCGGCCGCTTAGGGAAAAGACAGCTGTTTTAACTTTTCAACAACTGTAGAAAGAAGGTGTGAACTGTAAATAAAATCTAAGCATGTTTGAATCTTGAGGTGAGAAAATCAATAGAAAAGCGTGAAATGGAATATTATGAGAAAATCATACAAGATTCGTAAATTTATGAATCAAAGTACAACCGAAATTGTACTTTGTGATATCATGTGATACAATTTAAATTCGCTGTGAAATCCTCACTTTTAACCCATGGTGCATTCTGTAAAAAGAATCTCGCAATATAAAGTTAGTGTTTTAAAGTTGAGGAGTTAAATGTCACGTATGGTTAAATTTATTAAATGATTAGCTAACGTACTCTGTATTTCTCAGGATAAAATTGTCATTTTTACTTTGACATATTTAGCATAGAGAAAGTATTTCAATCGTTAAAAAATTCGAACTCGAGATTTTAAAGAATATCCGCATTTTAGACTCCTTGAATTCGAAAAACATATTTTTGAAAAATGACCGCCTGTCTGTCTGTGACAAAGATAACTCAAAAATGCTTTATGCTTGTTGGCTGAAATTTGGTATACGGTCTTTACACCAAATTCACAGGTTTCTATCAAATTTTCAGCAAAATTAGTTCAGAAGAAGTCTGTCTATCTGGCCGTTCGAATCAAAATTAAGGCGATAACTACAGAACGAAGAGAGCTAGATAGATAAAATTCGGTACACAGATTTAACGTCTATATTGTAGACATTTACCAACTTTGAACAAAATCCAAAACGATTTTTGACAGTCTGTCGGTCTGTACTTCCAGAAACATGTAAACACGGTAACTTGAAAACGCAATAACTTATATATTAAATTTAGGTTGCGAATTTATGGCTATAGATGAAATTTTGTATTAAATCAGTTGGTAATTAATGTTACTATATTGAATCCTGTTTCATGACCGTCACCTATTAATGAAATGAACCACTTTACGATTAACTTTCCTGTTAAGATGGTTTCCTAAGCGCCAGGTCCTAAACTATCATAGGTTTTCGATCACATTATCGATATCATCAATTTACAAAATCTCAACGCACTTTTATTAATTCGCCTTGTTTGTCTGTTAGGTGGAATTTTTGCAATCAATTTTAAACTAACTTCCCGATGAGCTAGCCACTTAAAACTTCAAACATAACTCAAATTTGAATGACAATGCAATAATAAATTGCTTCATTGTCTGGCAGTCAGGGGGTACAAATTTTGCCTTCGGTGATGTTCATTTAAAATCGAATCCAAAATTTCACTCATACAAGACTAAAAGGCAGAAAATAATTATTTAAATAATATATAGCGCGTTTTTAAAATGGACTAAAAATTAAATTAATGTCCGCTGTCCCCATAAAGATTGAATTGAAAATTTGATTGTAAATTTTGTATGGGGCTAGGAGTAATTATTTTATACTTTTAGTTCATTTAAATTCATGGTAGATAAATTTTTATCGTTCTAAAATATAATGTAACACTAAATTACTTTCATCTTCACTTCCGAAATGGCTGACGGGATATGATTTATAATGTATTTTAATTATAACTTCTTCTACAATAATTTTTGGTTTCATAAGCTTAAAGGAAACGCCTTTAAAGCTGTTCAAATGGAAGGATGTTTTTGAGTGAAATAATATTACTGAAAATAATTTCTTGAAATTGTTAAGTTAACGAGTTTTTCTTTTCGATTGGCAGATTATATTTCCTAAAAATAATTATTTTGATCTCGAAAAGGAATGAGGAGGGGGCACTGTCGTGCAATAATTGTGTTTTCTTAGAGCTTAGAAATAATCTTCCATATTCGTTTTCCTCGAAAAACCGCAAGAAAGGCAATAGGATATTGAGGAAATCCTGTATGTTCAGGTTTGAATAGTTTTTCCGTTTAGAACATTATTTTAGTCGACAAGAAATTCTAAATTGCTTTATCATAAAATAAATTGTTTATATATGTATTCTGAAACGTGTTTATAGTAATATGTTTTTGTTTTTTATTTCTCGTATACTTAGTATAGAGAAAGTTTAGTAATAAAAAAAAACCTCGATATTTTGACGAATTGCCACGTTTTAGGCCTCTTTGAATTCAAAAAACACATTTTAGGAAAATATCCTTCAGTCTGTCTGTGACAAACATAACTTGGCTTTGATTTGGTTTGGTTATATTAACGTCCCGTTCGAAGCAACACTAGGGCTATTTTGGGACGGACCTCGTCATTTTGAACCACGGTCAGATGACGAGGACGACACCTAACTTGGCTTTGAACTAGACGGTTCAAATTTGGTATGGACTTTACACCAAATTTGTTGGTTTCTATCAAATTTTCAGTAAAATCCGTTTGTTTGGGCAGTTCAAATATAAAATAACAGAATAATTACGAAAAAGAGAGCTAGATTGATAAAATTCGATATACAGAATTAATCTTTAGTATAGACACCTGCTGAATGCTAAATTTTGAGTCATATCCAACTACAGGTTGACTATCTATCGATCTGTGTTTTCAGAAATAAATAAAAGCGATCATTCGAAAACGGAATAACTTAAATATATCAAACTTGCTATGGTAATTTTTGATTACAAGTGCAATTTTGTGTCAAATTTGGTGGAGAAAAACGTGTCTAAAACACAAATTCGATTTTTGGATACCATTAACCACACGGCAAGGATGAATCGCCAAATAACTCGCCAAGGATGACACGATAGATTCAGAAAAAATGCTAAATTCTTGCCAAAAATTAACCTTTTGCAACTATTGTATGCTAGTGCTACTTATGGTGTACTCTGACATGACAAATTTATTATAGGGTATGCGAGAAAGTTTTGTAGAGACTACTCCCACTGGTTTATGTTAAAACCTTCTCAGGAAAAAAATTTTTCTTCTGAGAAATGAATGTATTGTTTATTTAAATTCAAAGTTTATTTATTTATTTATTTTTTACTTCCTATACCAAATACAGAAAGAGAAAATATTGTAATCGCCAAAAAATTTGATCTGTAAATTTTGATAAATCATAGGTTGAACCGAAAAATATATTTTTGGAATAGTTTCCCTGTTGGCCTATCTACAAATTCAGTAACTCGAAAAAAAAATATGAATTTTTTGACGATTTGAATTTTCGAGTTCGAATTTTTTGTCGATTACTATACTTTCTCTATACCACGTATAAGAGAAAGTAAAGTAAGCTTGGGCAGATTTTTAGTTTATGATTTTAAGACCGACAGAGAAGATTTGTATAAAGTTTCAAACTTTGATGACAGACTCTTAAAATGTTTGTTTTTTTCTCTTTATTATGCTGAGAAAATAATCAAATAGCTATCGAAAATAAGCATATTTTCTTAGCACGCGGAAATGTTAAGCAGAATATACTCCATCTAATTTCTATGGATTAAAGTAAAAATGCTAGAGAAATTATTGAAGCAATTCAGTAGAATCATGTAAAAAAGTTTTTAAGTAAATATATTCCAGAATTCTAAATTATAATGCAGATTTCTATTTATTATTTGGAATTTTAGTGAAAAATTTAATATATAACACGAGCTTCACGAATTCGATAATTAATTACAAGTTAAAATCCCAAAATAACTTAAATTATTTTTTTTAGTAACGTGATGATATTTAACCCCTTCATTGCTGAATATTTGAAATTTAAAAAAATATTTTAGTATTAAAATAAATGTGAAGGAAAAGTGCTAAAATGTTTTTCCTGTGCGGGCAATTGCAAATTCAAATTGTTGTAGCCGCTTTTTTAATATTAATCGTAACTCACTGCTGACGTCAGAGACAGCGTCCTCTGAAGCCTGGTAGCGCTGCGACTCAGTTCAGGTCAGGCGACTATATATGCTGCATGTTTTGATCCATGCTCTTATAATATGTAATGATATCTCTAAATCTAAATTAAATCCTAATTAATTTCATAATTTTTATCTTAATTTAACTTATATTAACTTAATTCTAAGATGTCCTCTTATTTCCTGATCCAATTCCACCTTTTTTTAATTTAATTAATGCTATACGAGCTCTAAAATAGCTGAAATCGACAAGATACCACATTTCGAGTGAAGGGATAAAAATCTGTCAAGCTAAGCGAATTCTTTTAAAAGATACCTATAATTCCCTTACCTAAATCGACGCGTACAAAGAAATCCCTATCAGAATATTACAGTATATAATCATCGAGAAAAACATTTGTCCTTCTTTTCTCTTTTCGCTCTTGTGTTGTGATGCATATTGACGTACCTCGTCGCTTCTTGCTTGTACATAAATAATGCCTCTCGGTATGGAATAAAGCGAAGTTTAAAATTCAAAAGTATCTTCTGTGTCTTCGACCACGAAACTGCTCTAAAATATATATATATATATATATATATATATATATATATATATATATATATATATATATATATATAAAATATGTAATGATATTTTAATTCTAATTTCAATTTAATTAAT
This sequence comes from Argiope bruennichi, assembly GCF_947563725.1. NCBI lineage: Eukaryota > Metazoa > Arthropoda > Arachnida > Araneae > Araneidae > Argiope > Argiope bruennichi. Next base: position 100,951,027 of record NC_079157.1, read on the forward strand.
TTCCAAGATTTTATCTTAATTTAACACATCGTAACTTCATCCTAAAATATTCTCTTATTTCGTGATCTAATTCCACTTTCGATTTAATTAATCCCTTTGTAAAAATAATGCGCCATCAGTAACGTATCAAATGAAAGTGATACTTTCGTTGCCCTTGTCAGAGGTCAACACATGTATTCCATCGGCACATGGCCGGAAATCATATGTTATACAAGACTAGTGATCATTTGTTCCGTCCTTCTTTCTTACTTCTGCTTTTGTGGAGCGCTGCGTCTGCTTGTAAATAAATTGCTTTCCCGCGATGGATATTAAAGAGAGAATAAAACGAAATTAAAAATACAACGTCTTCAAACCTGCACTCTGCTTCAACCAAAATAATGTTACATATATATATATAATATATAAATTATTCCAAATTTTTGTATGTAAATTGCCTGTGTGTAACGTAATCTGTAAATAAATAACTGTTACACCAATTCGGACTTTTTAGTGAGCCTCTTAACAACCCCCATATTATCACTTTTACTTTTTACTTTTTATTCATAAATTCTGAGGCCTTTTCCAGCCACAGTTTGGAAGGGAATTTCTTCGATTGTAAATAATTCGAATTTTCACGTAGGAGGAATATAGCATTTTTTGGATCTCTTTCCACATTGTTTTTACTACATAAACATTTCAAAAGCGCCTATTGAAATTTATTTTACAATTGCGCCTCAAACCTGTACGTCATGCAAATATTTATACAATGTTTTCATTCTTAGAAGAGTACTTTGCATAATTCTATTTGCATATTCATTGGTAATTCGTGCTCGCTGAAACCGAAAGTCTACGTACACCTCCTGCTTATACATATTTGTCAAACGATTTTTTCTTGGAAGTTTTATGTATTCATCTGAATCATGAATCCTGTATGGTTTTTTTTTTTGGTTATCGTCGATTGGCGCATCAGATCCCCCCCCCCGCCCTTCTCTTTCTTTCCATGCTTGGATTACTGCTCATAACAAAACACAGTTATGACCTTGAATGTCGTGTATTAGTCGGCTTTTTTTTTTCTCGTAATGTTTTCCTATCTTCTGTGAGGGATATGATTTAAAAGATGAATGTCACGTCACCATTTGGCCTTAAAAAACCTGGAATACGGAAATATTTGAAACCGTTTAATCTCTGCTTTCTTTTTTTTTAATGAAATTAGTGTACTCTCACACAAAATGTGGCTCGAATTCCAACTTTAATTTTAAATTCATTATATATTTTAACTAATTATGTTAAGAATAACTCTTCTGCTCTTTGTAATAATTGTTTTTAGATATATTTTGTTTTGTAATGCAATTCTAACATTTTGAATCAACTTTTATTTTTATTTGTTCATAAAATTTATTTAATAGCTGTTTGTATTTTCATGATTATAATTAGCTGTTAACAGAAGAAGTTTATTATAAATCTCTTCGATTTTTTGGAATTGTATTATTTTCTGTTAATTTCGTTTAAATTACTTATTAGACTGTTTTTAAGTTAATACTAAAATATACACTTCATAATTTAGTACAAACTTCCATGCCTAAAAGAACTTAATTCAAGATATAACATTGAATTATAAAAATTTTCAATTGAGATTTCGCAGCCTATAATTTTAACTCCGACTTACTATAATTGAAAAATATTTTTTTCGTTTTTTCTTCATAAGAGTCCAAAGTTAAAGCGAAAATATTTTTTCTACTTTAAAAATTTGTTCAATGTATTAACATTCCCTACTGTACCTACATTGCTAATGTTATACTCTGCTAAATTGTATATTATAGTCTTATGTTTAGTTGCATGTTCAGATGACTTATGTAATTACTTTGTATTGTAATTATAACATGGCAAGAATTAATTCCATTATTAGAAAGACGTTTTATTTTCATGTTATGAGTTTATACATAAAATAATCTTTCTTTCATGGTTCATCTAAATTCAGACGTACTTATTAAAAAAAATTTTGTGTGCGAACAGAAGATATTTAACATTTAATTATTTTGATGATCAAGAAAAATGCAGAACGTTTCTTTATCTATTTTAATAATAAATAATATTTTTATTAAAAAACATAGCTACTCGAAATAATTTTAAGAGCACTTTTTAATTTTCACTTTAAAATAGAATATAGTAGGTGTAAAATCTATTTAATATATCTTTTAACATTCCTCATAAAATAAAAAGCAATACTAAGAGAAGAGTTTTAAGAAAAATGTTTAATAAATGAAAACTTTTAATAAATAGTCCTCTGTTTTCTAAGAAATAATATTTAATTCCTTTTGACAGTAGAAAAAAAAAGCACCAGTAATTTGTGATGAACTGTAAATATTCTCCAACCAGACGAAAAGATCCAGTGAAAGCATCTCTTTCCTGATATCGAAAGATTGCTTTATGATTTAATATCTTAATTTCTTTTAGCGCATGGAAGTTTTTTTTTCAATTTAATAATGATATTGCATTGCTTCGATTTTTTTAAATGCATGCCAAACATCAATTTCTAATTAACATAACACTTCTATTTCTTTTTTACGAATGCGAACATAAATTAAATCTTACTTTCTCATTCGTATTCGAAATTGCTTTCCATTTTCTGTTCATTTTCTTGTTATTTTATCGTTCCTGCTCAGACGATTATTCTTTTATAAAAAAAATTCATTCTTGCATCCGATTTCCAACCAACCGCAGAAAAATCCCTTCGATAATTATCTAATTCATTTAATTATTGAATAGAAAGAAATGGATCAGTTTTCCTTCTTTTTTTTTATATACACCATGGTTTGTCTCGTTCTGTTTCTTCCCAATCAGTGAGAGTTCTCTGAATGCCTGAGTTGAGATATAACATGGAGCAGATGGTATTTAATTTTCCACCAACCGACCTACACTCATTTCACTTTAACCGTGAAGGCAAAATACGAGTCTTTTTTTTGTTCCAGAGGTAACGGTTTCGTACATGACCCTTGTTAGGTTATATGATGATTCCATAACGATGTCTGCGGAAGTACCTGCGGTTATGAGTTGTAGAATCAAATGCTTGGTTGGAATTTTGTCATAATTTTTTTTTCTATTCGTAAGGAATTGTTAAATAAAATAAAATAAAGAATAATTTTGAAAAAAAAAAGTATTTATCGACGAACCGATTTAAAAAAGCTACGAGTAGAAATTTTAAATTTCGAAAGTTTGAATATTCCGGTTTGCGTCATTATAATTTAAAACTCATAAGTAATATAAGCTAGTTTATATTTGTTTCTGTTTTATAATGCGTAAGACAATTTATTGTCATTTTGAAATTGAGTTTTTAATTTGTTGAATTATTGTTAATTTAATAAGGGTCATTTATTCTCTATATATATTAAAATCAAATTATTTTTTCTTCTTAACTAAAATAAGTGTTTTAACTAACTCTCAAGAAATATTTTGCATTGGAATTGAAGTGATATGGTGAGATAATTGCAAAATACAAAATTTATCTTTTTATGGAACATTTTCTGATTTTAAAACTTTGTTTTCATCCTTTTGTAAAAGATAAAAAAATGGTGATACATTGTTTTCTGACATTTAATTTTTTCATAAGAATAAAAAAAACAACAGAGAATCGTTTTTTTTATTAATAAAGTGAATTATAAGAAATATAAAATATATATAAGGAAATTCGATTGTGAATATAATTATTAAATGGAAATTTTCCAACCAAAAAAAAAAAGTTTTTTTAATCTATTGGATTTTGAAACTTCAAAAAATAGATAGACCAGGAAAAATTGTTAGCATAAAAAAATGCGTCTTCAAATTTTGAAAAATAACCAGCAATCAAAATTTAAAATTCAATCCCTCTGATGATACAACTATAAAAATGTATGAAATTATTTTTTAAAAATTTCTTTCATGTCTTGGTTATTTGGATTCATATGATCATTAATAAAAAAATAAAAAAAATGCATGTATTGTTGGCAGCGTTATACCAATCAAAAGCATTAAAATCAACTTAATTTGAATGACTTTGCTCGCGATTATATCGAATTGAATGCTAAATTTATTTTTTCATAATTATAGATTTTAATGTTCTTTTTCCATATATTTTTTATAACCAATGCTTATATTAGAACAAATTCCATGAAAGAATTGCACACGAACTAGTAACGCTCATAAAATGAAAGGAATAAAATCCCATTTTCATGCTTGAGTTCATGAATTAGTTTTTGACTTTTGAATTCTATGGTCAGTTACGTTTCTCTCAAGCAGAACTCGCGGGCAAATTTTTTAACCACGAGAACATTTAAAATAATTAAACGATCGTTAAAAATAAACATTAAAGTTTGCATTGAAAATTTTGGAATTTCCTTTTTTTTTTTTTCCTGGCAGCTCTTCTTTCTCAGCTCTTTTAATGTTATGGATAAAAATGCTATTAAAAAAGAAATGATTTGCGAACACTGTACACATGCATGCATACCTAATGAGTACTAAATTTAAATAATTCATCGCCTGAAGTTAACTGCAACCGTGCCGGAGAGAAGAGTCACGTTCCAGATGGAGCGGCGATATCCAAGCATTTCTCATTGTGATTAAAGCTCTCGGAACACTTTAGGGCGTACAATAATGGGAACTGTTACGGCAGGAACAATGACCTTCCTCTAGCATGATGAAGGTCGTTTATAAACCGTTTCGTGCCTTTTCCGGTTTGCCCGTGATAGGGTAATCAGGAACTTCGACAGTGCTTTAATTGTGCCACAATATTACAGATTGTGTTGAGCATATAGGAAGTAATGAGCGATTATATTTCTTAACTGTACTGTGGTTCATGGGTTTTAATTTTTTTTTTTAAATTGATGTTGGAGGCGATGACCGTTAGTGCATATTTTAGGTCATAGGCATTATAGCCATAATTTGAAATGAGAGCTGACCACACTAAAATGTACAATCAAAATGGTTACGGAAGTAATATACTATATATCTTTTTGTAAAGTTTAATTGCAGTTTCATTTAAGGAGTACTGTTTGCACTTTTTAGTAATGGAAATGGTCATCCAGGAAATTATTACTGGTTGTAATAACTGTTGCCATAAAAAAATTGTAAAAAAGGGATGGCAACTTCTCAGTATTTAATTTGAGATGGCTGTTGAAATAAGGAAAATGGCCATGGTTATCGAAGCAGTTAGGATGTTATGAATTTGTTTATAATTGCATAAACTCTTATTCTGTAATGATTGCTTATTACAAAAAAGTCATTTCATTAACCAAATTTCATAACCTTTTGATATGTTTTTTTTTTCAGTAAGAATGGTTTACGTGCAGCATTATCTGATTTGTTGTGTCATATTATGGATAGTAATGTTGTCATTGAACATATGAAACCAATGCTACCATAAGTAAGGGAATTATAGGAATCTTTTAAAAGAATTTGCTTAGGTCAGCAATTTTTTATCCCTTCACTCGGAGGGTGGGAACCGCTGAGGAAGGCATTTTCACAAAACTTATCTTGAATTAATAGAAAAAGTGGAATGGGATCAGGAAAAAAGAGAATATTTCAGAATGAAAATATGTGTTAATTGAGCTAAAAATTTAAGTTTAAATTAGATTTTAAAATATTATTACATATATATATCCTTGTAAATTTGTACATATAAATATATACTATAGATTATTAGCTGATCATGTTTAGTGGTTTCTTCGATACCTGAGTATGCTACAAAAGAAAAAAAAAAAAAAAAAACTTAGAATTCCCTGAAAATAACTTTCTTTTTTCATTAGAATGCTTCCGGAATTTATAACATCCCTTTTTTGGAATGAACAACATCATTCTGCGGTTTTCACGCCCTATGCATCTCGTAGCACCTGTTCTGCACCCACGTCAGGAACATCCCCTAAAAGAAAAAAAAGGGGGGGGGGAAATCGTGTGTTTATGCACGACAGTAATAACGTGGTTGCCATCCAACTCGGAACATCGAAAAAACTTCCCGCCGAAAGATTGTGTGTTCTTCATTTTGGCCTCTGCTGTTGCCACCGGCAAGATACAGAACATTCCACAACTGTGAGAAATTGCCAAGAAACAGGTTTCTCGGCAAAGATCTGAACGTAATTCTGTCACACGAAATTGCCTGAGCTTCAAGCGCAATTTATCTCATTGACATAACCTCGGATGTGTCTTTGGCATTTAATGGTATCGTATTTTCATGATTAACGATTAAAACAAACAGGAACGGAAAAATAATCGAAAAAAGTTTTTTAATAAACTTTTTTTTTGGAAATCAATTAAAGGAATTCAATGAATTCCATTAATTTTTACACTCACATGGATTTTGTGGAGTTTCTTTATTTTATTTTATTTTGCCGTCATCTTTTTTTTAAGCATCCTTGTATTGCGAATAAAAATTAATTACATTTCTTACTCTTTCTTTTTATTTGAAAGAAGAGAATTATTAATGATACTCCATAGAAAGTTTTTTTTTTTCGAATAGGCTTATTTTTAATCCAATAAAAGTAATTGTTTATATTAACGACTGTTTAAATAAAGGAATGCATATTGTATAATTTCTTGGAAAAAGAAATTTAGGTAGCCTTTCTAAGAACAAGCATTTTCAAAAAGATGCTTGGTGTAAATACATTTTTCAACTTTATAGGAACAGTTATTTACTGTTTCTATAAAATTTCCTTTTCTTATAAAGTTACTTATAATTAGGCGGTTTAAACAAATAAGTAAATCTAGTGATTTTTACTTTCATGTAGTACAGATAAAGTATAATAATCGTCTAAAAATTCGAAATTCTTTTTTGGAAGATGTCTGTCTGTCTGAGACAGATTACTCAAAAACGCTTTGATCTAAACGGATGGAATTTGGCATTCGGTCTTAACCCTTTAAAGGACCATTTTTTTCTAGTCATTATGTTAAAATATTTTTAGGCTTGATATTAGAATAAGAAAAGGGATTCGTTTAGCTTATTAGATACATTTAATTTTATTCATTAATTAATTTGATTAATAAATAATTAAGTAACAAATCAAGACACATCATTTTGTGTGAGATAAAGAACCGAAGCATCTAAGTTTCTGTTTTACTAAAAAAATTTATCAGAACTTATGCCAACCTACATAATTTCATACAAATATTGATAAATTTGGTGGGAAGCATACTTCCCACGGCCCTAGAATGGGTTAATACACAATTTGTAGATTTCTATCACATTTTGAATAAGATCTGTTCAGTGGAAATTCGTCTGTCCGGCTGTTGGAATATGCAGTAACACGATAATTGTAAAATGAAGAAAGTTATATTGATAAAATTCTGTATATACATTTAATATCTGTCGTTTAGACATCTTAGACAATTTTGAGCTAAATCCAACTATGAGTTGACTATTTGTTGGTTTGTACTTTCAGAAACATAATTCAGAAGCGCTATGACTTAAATATATCAGATTTGGTATGGGATCAAAAACGAAAACTTGATTTTCGGGTATTATTAACCGTATCTCCCAGATTCATTGCCAAATAACTCGCCAAGGATAACGCGTTAAACTTAGGAAAAATGTTAAATTCATGCCAAAAGTTGAAATTTCGTAACAAGTGCAGTTTTTTTGTCTGATGTTTGTTTCAATCTGTTGAGTAAAACGCGTCAAAAACGAAAATTTGATTTTCGGGTATTATTAACCGTATCTCCCAGATTCATTGCCAAATAACTCGCCAAGGATAACGCGATAAACTTAGGAAAAATGCTAAATTCACGCCAAAAGTTGAAATTTTGTAACAAGTGCAGTTTTTTTGTCTAATGTTTGTTTCAATCTGTTGAGTAAAACGCGTCAAAAACGAAAATTTGATTTTCGGGTATTATTAACCGTATCTCCTCCAGATTCATTGCCAAATAACTCGCCAAGGATGACGCGATAAACTTAGGAAAAATGCTAAATTCACGCCAAAAGTTGAAATTTCGTAACAAGTGCAGTTTTTTGTCTAATGTTTGTTTCAATCGGTTGAGAAAAACGCGTCAAAAACGAAAATTTGATTTTCGGGTATTATTAACCGTATCTCCCAGATTCATTGCCAAATAACTCGCCAAGGATGACGCGATAAACTTAGGAAAAATGCTAAATTCACGCCAAAAGGTGAAATTTCGTAACAATTATGCGACAATGCCCATGTAAGGTGTTGTCCGGAACAATAGTTGTAATAGAGTATGCGAGAAAGCTTTGAGGAGACCGCAGTGTTTCGGCGATGATGTAAAAACTTGGGCTATGTATTTCTTTTCATTTGGCAATGAAATTCTGGTTTGTTTTTTCTTATATTACCAAACTTAGCTTAATATTTCATTTTAAAAAAATTGACCCAGTTTGTAAGAAATGAAATTATTGTATGTACCATATTGACTTCTAAATTAATACGTTAAATTACTTACTGCTCGCCTGCTTTGATTTTCTGGTTTTGACTCGGGCTATTTTCTAGTTTAAAATCCTTTAAAACAAATGAAGTCCTGCTGTCACATAAAGCAAATATTTTAATTCGATATTGTAATGTCTTGACCTAGACTGATCAAATAACAAAGCAGAATTTCCAGACAATTCTTTATTTTACAGCCCTATATATACAAAAGAACAAGTTGTTCTAATCTTGGTTAAATAAATAGTTATTTACACCTGTAGTAGGAGACACAACAGTCGAAGTCGAAGGGTTTCTTGAAACTCAGTTGGTTCACGGACCCGAACTCGTGGGCGTAATCCAGCAATCTCATGCAATTCGTTTCTTCTCCCCTCCTAAAAAAAAAGTCTCCGCACTTTATTTCGGTAACAATCTCCGCCTCTTAATTTACATTGGTCATCTGAGCTCTCTTTCGGCCAATTGGGGGGTCAGCAATATGCTCTCTCAGCTGCGCCAGTGGGTCATGGGAAGGTCCTTTCACAAAGGGAAACATCTAGCCTCCAGATGTTTGGACACCCCTTTCTCTTTGAAGGTACTATCAATACCTCTGGGACGAGGAATTCCACATGTGGTCTTTCACTGTAGTCGCTCATGAACAGATGCGAGACCACCCAGATGAAAAGATCCACCATCTGGCTATCTCGAGCAGTTTAGTAAGTAACAGCGACGACACAGCTGGCTGTAAATGTCTTATCAGTACTGGGAAACGGGGAATGTTGCAATGTTTAAATGGTTAGATGGCTCGATATATACTGCTGATCAGCCATAAAAAGAATCAATTATTCATCAATTGTAAAATTTTCAAATGGATTTTAAAAATTGACCTTAATTTCTATCAATTTTTCTCAAATTTCCCTAGTAGGATAAAATTCATCTACGATACTTCTTTCTTGACAAAATGATTTAATATAAAATCAAGTGTTGTATGAGAATTTATTTTTATCCTTTCTGTTTGAATGATTGATATACAAAAATTTAAAGTGCTGCTAAGAGAAAATAGATAAGGTCGTATTGATTGAACACAATAAATACATCGATGTAATTTGGAAAGAATAATAGTAAATATGATAATGTAAGAAAAGGCTTTTTAGATTAATATCCTCAGTAATGAAGTTGCGAAATATCTATAAAATCATTTCGTAATTTTCCATGAGCAGTTCAAAAATGTGTCTTTTCTGTTCGTTCGTTCAATTATATTAACGTCCTTTTTAAAACAACACTAGGGCTATTTTGGGACGGACCTCGTCATTTTGAACCTCCGTCAGATGACGAGGACGACACCTGAGCTGGCACCCCCCCCCCTCTCCACATCACGCCACACCAGCGAGAGGACGTTTGGTCATGACGAATTTAACGTGCAACAGATGTGTCTTTTCAGATAGACCCGAAGAGAAAGAAAGAGTTAAGATAAACGTGTGAACTGAATTCACCAGTTTATGAAAAGAGAGATCTCGTAATATGCTTAGTCTCTAAATGACTGCTTAGAGTCTCTAAATGACAAAATCCGCCACTAATAAAAACCGGTTGGAGTGTTTTCCCCAAATATTCTTTAATAAAGGTGTTATCGCAGAGAATACCATGCATGGCATTGGCGTACATTAGTTACGAAATATGAATCTTTGGCGAGAATGTAGCATTTTTACTGAATCAACCATAGATACTTGGCGATGAAACTCTGGTATACGGTTGCTAACATCCGAAAATCGAATCAGTGTTTTAGATGAAGATAGATTGAATAGATTGAAACAAAAATTTTTTAAAAAGGTATACTTGCAATCAAAAAATCCCATACCAAATTTCATACATTTATCTTGCTTCATTTTTGAGTTATCGCGTTTATATTTTTCTGAAAGTACGAACCGACAGACGGTTAATCCGTCTTTTGGATTTGGCTCAAAGTTTGATAGATGTCTACACTATAGATGTTAAATCTGTGTACCGAATCTTATCCATCTAGCTTCCATCTTTTTGTAGTTATCGTGTTAATTTATATTCGAACTACCGGATCTCTGATTTTGATTTCCTTTGATGGACTTCCTTCGGACTGATTTTACTGAAAATTTGATAGAAATCTGCAACTCTGATGTAAAGATCGTATACCAAATTTCATCTGTCTAGCTCAAAGTATTTTTTGAATTATCTTTCCAAAAAATGTTTTTCGAAAGGGAGGTCTAAAACGTGAAGACTCGTTAAAATCTGGAGTTCGAATTTTTAGATGTTTACTATATTTTCTCTATACTACGTATACGATGAAGTAACTATTCAATATATGTCCGTTATCGTCATAGCGTATAATCCATGAAATAACCAATCATCATGTGTAACCAATCGTAATGTGAAATAAAAATATTGCATATTTTCTCCGATAGCGTGCGTATGTTTGAGACATCAACATGTTTTTGAAAAATTTTAATTTTCGAAGGAAAAATCATAAAATTGTCACATACGTGAATTAAAATAATTTAAATTCTAAGTTCCTGCATCATGTCATTACACCATTATCAACAACGAACCTTTTTTAAAAGACTCGGGTGATAGCTTTTAAAAACGACAAATAGATATCGCCTAGTAGTGACATGTGTTTGCCCTGACTAAGGGTTGGCGTTTGACCCATCTTTCGAAATAACTCGTTACTCATGTTGGATTAGAGTTAAACGCGAAAGTCTGTCGAGTAATGATGAATCGATGTTCAAATGTCAGATTTTTTTTTTCTCTATCGACTGATTGTAAGAGCAAATTTTTTTCTAGAAACTTCATCAAAAAAAAAAAAAAAATAAATAAAGCCATTTTGAGTAGATTCGTTTAAACTAAAACTACACACATTTTGTAGATATTTTCTTTTTATCAAAGTGAATATAAACCAGTGAATTTTATGTGTCCAAGGAAATTATTTGATACACTATTATTAAAGTGACAAATGCGATGCTTTTAGTTTCATACATAATTCGTTCTTTACTGAAATATAACGGGTTAATTAATTAAAGAATGTAATTAAACAATTCTGGGAGTCAACTACTTGTTGCTTTATTAACTAATGCCTGATATATAATTAGAAACTGATCTCTTTCACATTAGACTTATTTAGAAAAATAATGGAACTTTTTTTCTCCTGTTGTTTGTTTGTTTGTATCTTTTTAAGGAATTTGTCCTTTAACATTTTAAATATTTTATTCTTTAACATGCGAAAGTTAGTTAAAATAATTGCGAAACCCGTTTAATTTAAACAGTTATTGTCAGAAAACGTGAATCGAATAATAGAATTTTCCATTTTAAAATCTGTGATTTAGTGAAAGTCTCGATTAGTTTTAAAATCAAAAATACTTGGGCAAACTTATATATCTCAGATGTGTTTGCTTCTTATATGAATTAAAATAACTTCCTATTTGGGATATTAATTTTTATCTAATTAGGAATTTAAATAAATTCACAGATGAAGGAGTTATGGTAAGATTTTTGTTGTTTTTTATGCATCAACGAGGTGGAGGCTGTTATTCCATGAACTTAAATAGTTAAATCATAGAAACTTAAAGTATTGTATTCTTTAGCAGCATTTGGTCGTTTTTACTTTCTCTTATATGTAATAAAAGAAGAGAAGTTACTGTAATAACCAATTCGATCTCCAAATTTTTTATGAATTATTTTGGCCGATTTATGGGAGGGTGAAAATAATTTTTTGAACTCAAGATTCTTAACTTTGGGACATCGCAGTTGAGTGGAGGTATGGTTTGGCAATAATACTACCTAGCAAGTGGTTTTGCATAATGGTTCCATTTGTGTTTGCTAATTATTAAAGCTAATTTATAACGTGGGAAAAAGTGAAACTAGAGAATAGATTTTATATGAGAAAAATATCGAAATTCAGTCAAGTATTTTTGAAGCTATTGGTAAAGGTCTAGTCCCAGATAAGTCGATGAAGTCTCTTGATGTTTATAGAGAACTGGGTTTGTAAGACTTGGTTATTTTTATTGCAGTACTATCGTTCTTGTTGAACTTTCCATAGAAACTGACCAGTAGATAGCATCTTGTGAGATGCGTTTACGGTAGAGAGTTTAAGGCCTTTTCTGATATTGTTTTCCTTACAAACCATGTCATGTCACTAATTTAGCTTACCGTTTAATGAATATTCACTTTTTAGGCCTTCCTTATTCCGAAAAACACATTTTTGGAATTATGTTTCTCTGTATGTCTGTCTGTGTAAACAGGATAATTAAAAAAAAAAGTGTTAAACTAGATGGAATATAGAACTTGGACCAAACATCAAATTTGTTTTACATCAAATTTTGAATGAAATTCATTGAATGGAAGTCTATCTATCCATGTGTATGAAAAACGGATAACTTAAAAATACAATCACTAAATGGGTGAAATTCGATGCATATGTCTGTCAGCAGAACTGTAGATATGTATTAACAATTAGACCAAATCTGTCAATAGCATGATTCTCGGCATTTTTATTTGTTATGTGAAACGCGATAACTGAAAAAATGCAACGCCTTAGATAAACGGAATTTGGTGTGTCAATGAGTGACCAGAACAGTAAATCTCTATTAATATTCGGAAAGTAAATTCCTATGATGTCTTCATTATATTTTGAAGCTGAAAATGTTATATATTGAATCAACGAGTGCGGAAATCTATGGGAGGGGATTTGCTCTTGATGAGTTTGCTGACTTCCATTCCAACTTTCTTTCCTTTATATAATGAAGGGATGTAGACTTTTATTTAGAGAATAGAAAAGTCCTTGATACAAGAAGTACACATAGAAAATATAGGAGTTAATATTGCTACTGGTTTATCAGGAGTTGTATACTTTGTGATACATCTTTTTTTTTTTTACTTAATTCACTGAACAGGGGATTTTTGTGTTTACGATCTTAAGTTCTGTTGCAAAATCTGTTGACATTCTTTACCTCTTAATGACCCCTAGAAACTTTTTGGTTGACCTCTTTTTAAATAATTTTATGTATAATTTCAAAATTATAAAATTAATTCTTTATTTTCATCAAGTGACTATTTTATGTTGATATCGTAGTGACTGCTTTAAGCAAGACATTAAGACGAATGATATAAGCTGTTCCATTCCATTGAAGATGTTTTCCACTTTTCATTTTTTTCGCCCGTGATGATTCCACCGAGCTTCCGTTTGTTTCACGAAATTTTTGAATTCCACTGAATAATAATAATAAAAAAAATGAGATGAATAATCTCATCTCTTGTAATGCAATGCGTTCCGTGATGCACACCTGTCCTGGGAGGTAAAGGAGTTTCGTCACGCGTTTAGGGAGCGGAAAATTGAGGAGGAATCATTAAATAAATGCTCGAAACACGTCGTCCAGCGTTTTTCGTTCTGTCATCAGTCAGATTTATTTTCCGCATCTGGTTTGAATTTTCGTTTCGCTCGGTATCGGACAGTGACGGCGAGGGATGCATTTCTGAAAAATCTGTTTTTCAAATATCTTGTGGACTTGGAATCTTTGTATGTTCCAATCTAAATTTCTGCCGGCGTCCTGGCCTAGGGGTAGCGCGTCTTCCCCGTGATCTAGGCGTTCCGGGTTCGAGTCCTGGTTCGGGCATGGTTGTTCTCTTCCTTGTGTTCTCTCTGTGAGGTGCGTGAATGAGCCGCCCTGTAAAAAGGGGTTGTGCAAGCGAGTGTGTGTGTACTATCTTCATTTGAGCTAGAAGTCAGACTTTCATTTGAGCTAGAAGTCAGACTTCTGCCCTCGGGTGCTCAGAGGTCTTTACCCTTATAAGCTACTGCGCAAAAATTTGGCTTAAAATAGTCACACGACAAAAAAAAAAATAATCTAAATATCTCTTACAACCGTTATAACGCTTCGTTAAGTTAGTGTTGGAGACATTCGATTGAATATATCGATTCTGAAAAAAAAATCCAATTGATGTTATTCATAATTTCTTGCATATATTATTTAGATTTATAAAATTTAAAAAATTTTATTAACATATCTTCTGTCTATAGTAGTTGCTAATCTGAAATCCACTTTTGAGTTACTTGATGAAATTTGATATACCATTTTTATTTAATAGTTGTAAATTTGTATCAGCCGGCGTCCTGGCATAGGGGTAGCGCATCTTCCCCGTGATCTGGGCGTCCCGGGTTCGAGTCCCGGTTTGGACATGGTTGTTCTTTCTGTGAGATGTGTGAATGTGCCCACCTGTAAAAAGGGGTTGTGCAAGCGAATGAGTGATGCGTATGTAGCAAAGTCGTACTCTTGACCCTAGTTGGCGTTACTATAAAAACAAGAGACGCTCCCCCTCCGCTCCCCTTAAAATCGATGTCTTCGTAACAGCGGGCTTGTCAGTGGCAAGTGCCATAAGAAACAACAACAACAAATTTGTATCAAATTTTCAATAACATTTCTTAACAAAAAGTCCGTTTTTATATATACAAATATACGAGGGAATATGATAATGCAAAACCATAATAATCTAAATCACTAGTTCACAATAGTTGCCTGTTCCTCCTTATAAGTCTTTTATTTTTATTATCTTTTATTGTCAAACTCCGCTCATTCGTACTTTCGCCCACGCGAAAAAGGTAAGAGTCAAATGTTAAGGAGTCATAACGATTTTGGAGTCAAATAATAGGGATTAATTTAATAACAGTTGTAGATTAACAAGCTGCCTTTGGCGATGAGTTGGTTCGCCTAGGTGAATGGTAAAAATTTCAGTTATATAGTTTGTTACGAGTTTTTAACGGCTTCTTGAACAAAATATTTTTAAAATTTGAACTGTGATAGACATTCTCGAATTATTTTAGAAACTTTATACTATGCTGTTCATATTATTGAACTGAACTGAATCAAATCAAACCCATAGTTCAAAATTTATTATAGAGGTACGATATTTGCTTAAAAATCATTCTCTAAAATTCAGCCAGCCGCGTTGGCCTGGTGGTAAGGTCTCGGCTTCGGAACCAGAGGGTTCCAGGATCGTGTCCCGATTCCACCGAAGAACCGTCATGTAAGGGGGCCTGTTGTACGTTAAATTCGTCATGACCAAACGTCCTCCCGCTGGTGTGGCGTTGTGTGGAGAGGGGGGGGTTCCATCTCAGGTGTCGTCCTCGTCATCTGACCGAGGTTCAAAATGACGAGGTCCGTCCCAAAATAGCCCTAGTGTTGCTTTAAACGGGACGTTAATATAACTAAACTAATTAAAATTCAGCCGTTTACTTTTTTAAATATCATATTCGTATACAAATTAATAGACAGATTGACAAAAAAAATTATTCATTGACAAATTTCAACGAATATTTATTTCAGATTTACTTTTTTTTTTTTTTTTTTGATAAAAACGTTTGTGAAAGTTTGCTTGCTGCTTTTTTTAAAGCTATTGTGTCTGCCTAAACATGAATGGATAGAAAAACTTTATTTTCACTTATTTCGCCAAAATTTTTAAACAATCTATAATTTTGATCTAAAAACTATGTACCGAATTTCATTCATCTACCTTGTTTCGTTCGTGACTTTCTGAGTTAATTTGATTTATTAATGAGTCGAGAAATTGATATTGTTATTCAACCCATCGAATAAAAATATATCTTTAAAAAATTCTTTATTCCTAAAACTAGATTATTACGATTCGAGGAAATTTAAATATTACTCGAACAAAGACACTGACGTACAAAGAGATTTATAAACTTAACGAAAATTGTTACGATTGAAGCTACATTAACTAAAAACGGAGTTATTAAAATATATAATAATGCTTAAATTTCGCATAGACATCTTTGGTTTAATTTAATGAAAACAAAAATAATTTTTATACAGCAATTGTAGTTCTTATAATAATCTTCTCGATCTCAGAGAAATTTAAATCATAGATTCATCAAAATCTCGAAATCGAATTTTTGACGATTACAACGCTTTCTTTCATATATTTCATTTACATGAAAGTGAAAAAGGAGAAAATTCTTTATTCCTACAAACGTTTTCGTTTTCGTTTTCGAATGAATAATTTTAACAAATATATTTTCATTGCCATTTTGGAAAAATTAAATTTTACAATTTCACCTAAACATAGATAATATATAGTTTCTTCAAGTGTACCAAAATCGTCTGCAATTGAAACAACATTAAATGCAATTATAAACAGCCTTAATAAAATATATAAAATGCTGAAACTTTCAAAATCGTCTGCGATTGTTGTTATGTTAAGCTGCGATTGTTGTAATGCTTTAATGAAAACAGATATAAATTTATTTATAGAGATTGAATACAGGCAGTTCCAGAAATGATTTTCCTTGCTCTGAGATATCTAGATTGTAGAGTTTATTATTATCTTAATGCCGAGTGTTTTTAAAATAATTTTAGTTCTCTTTTATCGTTTACTTAAAGTGAAAATAAAAAAATGTCAGGAAAAAATTCTGACTCAAGAAACATGATTAAAAACATTAATTTTTCAGACCAAAAACAAACCTATTTTTTTATATAACATTTTTGGCTATATGTTAGCTACTATAATTCCTGTAACAAATAAAACAAATGTGCCTAATATTCTTTGAATGGAAACTTTACTGGGGAAGATCGCACATTAAACTGAGAATTTCTAAGTGAAACCTTTCTCAAGAATAGGTGTTTTGCTTTCCAAATGACCTTGCTCCAACAACAGATGAATCGACAGCAACCATTTCTTGGGTGCCTCGAGACAAGAAAAAAAAAAAAAAGGCCATAATTACCTTCAAGGAGGCCTCTATGACCGAAAAGAAAATATTCCAGAGGCTATTGCTTCTTTCATAACACTTTTCTTTCTAAAAAAAAATCCAAGATTTGACAAAGTTTATTACTCTCAGCAGTTAGGCGTTGGCGAATATTGTTGTGGGTTATGATAGCTTGCATTAAATGCATTGTGTTCTCTTTTGTAGGTTAAGAATATGCTATTATTCGCTTATATGGAGTTTTATAATGACCTTTCGACGCTTTGTTTTTTGAATTTCAACCTTCTTAGTTGTTTAAACCACACGAAAACCATCACAATTATATATGTAGCGAATTTTTAAAATTAGCTCTTTGGAATTGCTTTATGGAAACAAGAATCAAGAAAGGAAAGTCTACATGTAATTGGTAATGTATTTCGTATATATACTGCGCTTTAAACTGTTTTATAAATATTTGAAATGACTTGACTTTAAATGATTTTTGTATAAAAAGTCACAAAGCCATCTAAACATTATTCAAATATTCAATGTTACTGAGTTCCATCCCTTCTTCTTTTAGAAGATTTTACACCGAAAAGGGATGATATGATGATGAATAAGAACGCTTTTCCAGTTTTTTCAATTAGACATATTTTCCTTTTAGTTTTTATTCCGGAGTCGGATTATGAAATAGGCAAAGTAGTAACTGAACAGAGCCACGCAACATTAAGGGTTCCGAAATTTCAACATATTTTTTTCAATGTTTTCTGAGTATATTAATACTATTATTTCATTTTATTTACAAAAGCCGTGCATTCAATTTAAAATCAAGTGTTGTTTAAATGTTAATAGAAATATAAGAATCATATTTTATCTTTTACGACACTTTTATACTATGTTGTTTAAAATTATAAAAAAAAATGTGCTTTACTATTTAGAATATTATTAGATAGTATTTTGATTTGTGTAAATTGTTTTTATATTTAAAAAAAAGTGTGTGGAGAGAGAGAGGAAGAGGGAGAGAGGGGGGAGATGGGAAGAGGAGAGAGGAGAGGGAGAGAGAGTATAATTTGACTCTTTGAAATAACTATAATTTCAAAGATTTATTTGTATTCGTGATAATATACTTGAATTTGAAACTTGTGTAATGAATCAATATATTGCTTCATAAATAAAATAAAAAATAATTTCTTTCAAAAGCTTTTATTCCTTCCCTATTTTGGTGAAATCAAATAGCTGCACCTGCGCATACGCAAAAGTGCGGATGGTTTCTGAAAAAAATACTATAATATTTCCTCTTCGTTATAGATAGGGTTGTGATGACTTAGTGATAAAATCTTGTCTTTGGGACTGGAAAATTCAAAATCCAATTTCACAAATTCTCCATGTATGTGGACCTGATGCATTTAATTTTGATCGTGAGTCAAGCATTCTCTTAATGTTGTAGTATGGAAGCTTGGAGAGGATGTGCCAACCCTGGTATCTTCCTCGTCATCTGACCGCGGTTCAAAATTACAAGGTCGTCTCAAAATAGCCCTGTTATTTTAAAGATGGCCCAAATAACCATCTTGTTGCTTCATTTTTAACATCTTTTTTCCGACCAATTGAAGAAAAAAAAATGACTTAGAAATACAATTTTAGTTTCAAGATCATATACCAAATTTAATTTACCCAACTCTTTAAGTTTGCACACATGCGAATTAATAGTATGTCATTGGTCAACCGCTTGGTAGGTTTGGCCCAAAATGGCTACAGATCTATATTTTAGATATTATAACTGTTGAAACTATTTCATCATCTAGTTTTTTCGTTTTGTATTGCGGACATACAGAGTAACAAACCTCATGCAATTTTCTTCAAAATCTGACACAAATCAACGAATTTGTAAGCAGTGCTCGCAGTGTTAATCCGTCTAGCTAAGATATGTTTCGAATCATCGTGTTTGGCATCAATGTGTTTTTATAAATGAAAAGTTTGTTTTTAGAATTAAAGGAGATCTGACACGCTCATCAGTTCCAAAAAGTTCTGATTCAGTTCTAGAATGTTCCGAGTCAATTTGTTCCTCTTCAAAATCTTGTGGTTTATTTTATTTATTTATTTTACGATACATTCTCTCTGTGTACTTCATAAATAAAAACTCAGAAAATATTCTCTTTATCAGCACATAGAAAAACAACTGTGTTTGATTATTTTTTTTCGCTTTTATTCTTTAAAAAAATAATTTACTTTAAAAAAATTAAAATCAAATACAAAATTCAGTGTTTTAGTGAGAAGACAAAAGGTTTCGTTCTTTTAACATACTTAAAATATTATATTCAATCAAGGTGGCAGCAGGTAGTTTTTTGCGTAATCTTTGATTACTAATGGAACCATTTATTTCTTGAAGAAACCTTTCGATAATCGTCTGCTTACATAAAAAACAGGAAATAATATCATCAAAGAAAATAAAAGTTCGATTTCTCTCAAGCTGATCACGGTTAATCTGTTTTGATGAGCATAACCTCTCAACAATCGCAAACGGTCACATTTATTTCCATAGTTGGTTGATTTTTCATCCGTTCGCTTCTTCATTCAGCTACGAATATCGTTTGCTTGTTTTATAGACTTCTAGTTTTCCTTGGTGGCATCAGTGAAGGTGAGCATAAAACTGGAATGACTCGACCTTCTTCTGTGCTGGAATTCCGCCTGGAATTCTTTCGAATTCATTAACGATGAATTTATCTTTTTACTTTTTGTTTTCGGAGTCTTGGTGAGCCGTACAGGTAGCAGTTAAACCGCCAGTTAAAACCAGTCTTTCTGAAGTTGAATGGCATAAGGAATGGTTGCAAAGGGTTACGCAGACAAAAAGTGTAAACAATGATTGAATTGCCTTTATGAAATGCGTGAACATCTATGATTTCTTTCTTTTGAAATGCATTGTGCTTGCATAAAATGAAAGTTATTTATTTTTTGTGAAGCATAATAAGAGTTTTAAAAAATCGTCTCCCTCATTATTGACATTTAGCTGTAACTTTGTGTTCGTCCAGAATTCTTAGTGTTTTCATCCGTATTCTTTTTCAAGATGCATTTTTATGTTCGTGTTTGTTATCTAGATGTAGAAATAAATGGTTGTGTTTGTAAAACTTTGTGAGCCCGTTTTATTGATTCCAGTTTAAATGAGATAGAATTTTAAAGAAAATAAAGAGATAATCGATAAATAACGATAATCGATTTTTCAATAGTAAAAGTAAAGTAATTCTATTAGTATTAATAAGTTCTTCTAATAAGTTATTGTTTTTTTTGGTGCATTCTTTTATAAAGTTATTAAATATGATACAAGCAGATATAAGAATATTTCGTTAATTGGTTTCTTAAGAAGATGTGATATTAAATATTCTGATTAAAGATATCTATTTGGAAAATCATTTGTAATTAAGCTGTTAATACTTCATCCTATCTTGGTTCCGAAATATTCTTGTATATTTCAATGTTACAAGAATATTCTGAAAACTTTTAGAACATCGTAGATATTAGAAAGTGCGTTGCTTAAAATCGTTTGGGAAAATATTTTGATAATAGAAATTCACTTTAAAGTCATGTAATTAATACGAATAGTAAAACGAATGTCGCAACAAAAGTTAACAAATATGTTGGATACAAGTTAAAATTAGAGTATTTCCATACAAAGTATATGAAAAAAATAGGATTAAATTAAGGATTTTAATTTTTATCTGTCGTAGCAAGTTGACCTAAAACTTTGCAATAATGAGAATTTTTTTTCGTATGTTTTGGAATAAAAATCCATTTAAAATTTTAAATATTTGCCAATGATAACCCAAGAATTATTGGAACAAAATTTCCGTGATTGTTTTTAGATGCTGTTCTATTATTTAAAAAGTTGGTTTTACTGAAATTAAAAAAAAAAAAAACTGAATTTTAGTAGTATTTTTTGTATTTATTAGCCAAATAATGTACTAAATTTGTTATCAGATCAGAAAAAAAAGACATTGTTCCAGTGTATTGGACGATGAAAGTATGAATTTTAGCTCCAAAATATTCCACTGTTCTTTGATGTAGGATTAAATTATGCAGTTTTATTATATTTAGGATTGAAAATTATAAAAAAAAAAAGATAAGTTTTCAATAATTCTCATATGGTATAATTTTTAACAGAAGTCACTAAAAATACATTGAAAACTTTTAATTTGTTTCAACTAAAATAAAAATCAGTTGTAAATAAAATTTTTATATTTAGAATTTTCATGTAAGAGAAATCGGCAATTTTTTCTTTCTATTAATAAATTTATAAAAATACTATTCAACAACTACTGAATATGAAATTTTTCCTTTCATAAAAATCCTTTCATATTTTTAAAGGGTTATCTTTATAATTTGAATAGTTTTATCAAAAGAATAGTAACGAATCATAATTACCTCTAACTCAAATTCTTGAACTTTTTAAATAAAAAAAATAAGGAATTCTACTGTGCCCCACTAATCCACAGTTCGAAAATAATTAGAGCATATTTAAAATTGCTTTAAGAACATAATCGCAGGTGTTCTTTCAACTCTTACCACAAATCGAGTCCATTTGCCTTTATTAACGGCAAAACACCTTTAAAATCCGAACTGCTTCACTGACAATTTGATTGGATTATCTCTCAGTGGCAGACGATTTTCTCACACATTTTCAAATACCGCTCTATCATTTTCGCATTACATTTAAAGTAGAAGTAATTGATTCACAGATTTGGATGCAGCAACCAGTTTAGATTGCGAACATTCTTTAAGAATAATATAGGAATTGGGTTGTTCAATTGATTCCAGCTTTAGCCTAGTTGTGACCCAAATGAATCGTTACCATTTTTCATATTAAAATAAGATGATTACGCCTTGCTTGGGGATAATATTCTAACTATGATTTTTAGATAGGCTTACCAGTGAAACGATTTATTTTAAAGAAAAACAAATTCTTAGTAATTTTTTTTGTTAGTATTATATGTAAAAAATGAGATTTTTGCTTTGTAAAATCAAATGTATTAAAGGGGAAGAATTTTAAGAATCAAATATTTGATTAATAATGTACTTTTTAAATTCATTATATTTATAATAATGTTTTACAATAACTGAAATATACGTGATTTTTATACCATTTTTTCTGATATATTTAGATTATTGTAATATCTGACCTGCAATAAGTTTAATAGAGATATTATGCGCTGCAATAAAGTTGTGACGTTAGGCACATGAGAAAGTGTTTCATAAAAATTGGTCATGTATAACATGTAATATACGTGGCTATTACTTGTCTTTTGATTTCGTTACTAAATCTATATTCGAAAACTTAATGATTTATGTAATTATAATATAAGAATAGTCATTTAATTATCTTGTAATAATAATGTGCATATAATAATGAAAGCTACAATGAAATCAATCCAGGTCACACCGGTCACATTGGAAACTTAAATGTTATGTAAAATATGCAGCAGCGTTTTTCTTTTGATTGTTGGATATTCGGTTCCAAAATTAATCACGTGCTTTTAACACATGACCATTTCATTCGTATCACATCAAATATTCAATTACTATGTGTGTGTAATTGTATATGCTTATATTTGTACAATGTGTATCTTCGTATCACATTCGTAACCATTCAATTCGTATCACCTAAAGAATAATAATAATAAAAAATCTACTTTTTGTTGCTTAGTAATACTTGTATAATTAGAGGTTATGTTTAAAGGTAACAATGTTTACTAATTATTAAAATTCATCAACATCAAAAACATGATATTTTTTGTAAAAAAATTATACCAAAACATTATTGTAAAATTGACTGATTTCAGGAAAAAAATATTCATATTGTGTGAAAGATTAATTCATTGTGCTAAAAATAACTTTAAATTTTTTCTTTTCAACTTATCGTGATATTCGAGTGAGGAATTCTTTTGAGTTACTTATCTGGAAGGAATAAACAAATGGAATGTGTGTGTGGGGGGAGGGCATTGATACTCCTGGTACGGGAAAAATAGCGCATACATTTCCCTTTTTAATGCAAAATATGATAAAGGTCTGAATAAAATTGTTTTCCATTAATAGTTGATAAACCACTGGTTATAACTGGTGTGGATAAAAAAAATCTTGTATACCATAGCTAAGACACCGACGTTACCAAATTTGAAAAAAAAAATTATATTAAAAGAAGGAAATTTTTTTATTTTTTCATCCTTTGAGATGCTGCAATTATATTTTTGCAAACACTGAATATAATTATATTCCTGCATGCGACGTATGTAACGAGACAGTATTGGAATCGTCGAAAAATTCGTTCTCGTGTTAATGAATCTCCACATTTCAGATCTCCCCAGGCTCGACAAACACATTTCTGGACTTATGTTTGTCAGTCAGAGAATACAAGAATTTTGAAAAGGCTTTCAATTCGACGAAAAAAATTTGGTACATAATCTTAACAGCAAATCTGAAAATAACATTTGAATTTTGAACAAAATCTAATCTTAGAAAACGCGTTTGCTTACAAATGAAGCTGATAACTTCAAAACATAAAGAGCTGTGTAAATAAAATTTGGTGCACGGTTTTATCATCTAAAAATACAATTTGGTGTCAAATTTTGAATTTAATCCGTTAATAGGATGACCGTCTCCTAGTCTATTAGTTTGTATAGTGTATGTATTCAAATGCCATAACTCCAACGTAAAACGACTTAAACAAATAAAATTTATGAGATTTTTTAAAATAAATATTGTAATTCTATATTGAATTTTAGATTCAATTTATCAAGAATATGAGCTACTTATTTAACCCTCTCTAGGGCCGTGGGAAGTATGCTTCCCACCAAATTTATCAATCTTTGTATGAAATTTTGTAGGTTGGCACACGTTCTGACAATTTTTTTTAGTAAGTCAGAAATTTAGATGCTTCAGTTCTTTATCTCAGACAAAATGATGCGTCTTGATTTGTTACTTCATTATTAATTAACCAAATTAATTAATTAATCAAATTAAATGTATCTAATAAGCTAAATGAATCCCTTTTCTTATTCTAATTTCAAGCCTAAAAATATTTTAACATAACATGACTAGAAAAAATGGCCCTTTAAAGGGTTAAAGTTAGTCCCATTCCCTCATCATACTTCGAAGCACAAACGTTCCTACTCTAAAAACAAAAATTTGTATGGTCTTAAAAATTTTTTAAAAAAATCTAGTAACTGGTAATGTTCATGGATTTGCCCAAGGTACACAGTTTTTTAATACCTTCTGGAATGGGAGTAACACCTTTATTATGAATATTCGAAAGTTTCAGACAGATCACTTCTGCTGGATTTTTCTCCTGTACATAATTGTACGATAGTTTAAAACATAATGCAGCATCACATAATACTTTTGTATAATCTTTTTAATAAAGACACTTTTATGATTTTACTAACCTTATCGACACTTCGTTTCTTCAGTCGGTTTAGGTTGAGAACCTTCTTTTATATTAATATAAGAATGAGATCTATTATTACTGCGGTTTCCTGTCTGTGACCCAAATGAGTCGTTGCCATTCCTCATAGTTGGAATTCCGCTGCTACAATTCGTGAAATGGCTGGCCCACGTGCTATTCGTGAAAGGTCGGTTGCCCATAAGTCATTGTCTTCTCAGCCAGGGTGTCTTCGAGATTTTGCTGTTTTTTGGGAGGTTTTTGAAAAGGGCGTTAGGTACACGGGTAAAAGGCGTACAAGGGTGGAGTAGTATTTACTTGAGAATTCGAAAGCAAAGGGTTTTGCTCGGGTCACTTGTCAAATCTGATTTTTAAAAAATAACATCGAAACAAATAAAAGGATTATGGAATTGTTGAGTGATTTGTCGCAGGTACGTAAGTCATCAGTGCATTTGAAAGAATAATCGAAATTTTATGACCATCCTACAGTCTAATGTAGTCAGTTTTTTAAATACTGATTAGCTTATTGGTATAAGTAGAAAATTTCGTACCTATAATTAAAAAGATGTTTAATAAAAGTAAAGGATTTACAAAAATTTAAAAAAAATTGGTTTTATTCTGCATGAGGACAATCTCAAATTCAATTATTACAATTTAATTAAACAGTTCAATCTAACAGTTTGAGCAGTTCGAATTCTTTGAGTTTGTAAAATTATTTATTTTACGCATTATTTAAACGTAATTCTCTCCAAATGAATTGGCAGTAATTATTTTATTATTTCCTGTTTAAAAATTGTTGGTGAATTCGTAAAAAATCGTTTGATTTTATTTTATTATTTCCTGTTTAAAAATTGTTGGTGAATTCGTAAAAAATCGTTTGATTTTATTTTATTATTTCCTGTTTAAAAATTGTTGGTGAATTCGTAAAAAATCGTTTGATTTTATTTTATTATTTCCTGTTTAAAAATTGTTGGTGAATTCGTAAAAAATCGTTTGATTTTATTTTATTATTTCCTGTTTAAAAATTGTTGGTGAATTCGTAAAAAATCGTTTTATTTTATTTTATTATTTCCTGTTTAAAAATTCTTGATGAATTCGTAAAAAGTCGTTTGATTTTATTTTATTATTTCCTGTTTAAAAACTGTTGGTGAATTCGTAAAAGAACGTTTGATTTCATTTACTTCATTTTATTTTATTTTTGAATCGTTTTATTTTATTTTATTTTGTATACTTAGAAAATTAAAATGAATTTAATGCCTTGATAAACGCAACAAGAATATATACGGATTGTGATCATTTTGTTTTTGGATTATTCAGGAAAATAAAAATAAGATATTATGATCTTTCTCTTTATTAATGTAACTATCTAGTGCATAATTTAATTTTATTTTTAACATGGAATTATTTTAAACCTAAGCAAATAAATACAATGATTGCGAAAAATTAATTAAAAGCGATTATTTTGAAGTTAAATTATTTAAGTAAACTTTTATTATAATACCTTTTCCATTTCATAAAAAAATGTAATATTTTAAACCATTTATTTTATTTTTAAACTAACCGAATTTTCCGACCAGCTGTTTTCCCGGGAATATTGGTTACCTTTACTTTCTACTAAATCTTTTATGCAACCTTTAATATTTATGATTCATTCAAAAATATTTGAAAACATTTGTAACAAAGTATCAAAGTCGTACTATTTAAAATGCTTATCTATGTTATTCAACGCGCCTTCTAATAGAATCAAGACCCATGACATTATAGCGCTATTAAAAATATAATTGTCTGGTTTATCTCTTTTCTTTCATGATACTATAACTTCACTTTCTTTTTCTTTATTTAAATCACATAATATTTAACAGAATCCTTCTTCCGTAACTTTCAACAGTTGGAAAAGATCACGCCACTAAATATTTCAAGGAACAATAAAAACCGTTTAAAGTTTAGTTCAAGAATAAAATCAATTGTTGAAATTTCTACAATTTAAAAAAAATTGCGGAAGTTCGGGGAAAATATACATAACTGTATAAACTGGTATCATTCAAAAGATAATTTTTTAAATTGGTGTAAAATCAGTTTTTTTTATTGTTTTTATTTTCAGTATTTAGCATGAAAAAATAAGGAGCTTTCGCTCAGTTTTTAAATTTTAATTATAAAATTTTAAAAAAAATTGCTCTGACATGTACATTCCAAAGTATGTCTATCTCAAGTTTGGCAACTCTAGGTCATACGGTACGGTCTATAGAGTCCACATATTCTTCCTTGTTATTAGTAAAGATTAGGAATTGATTTAAAAAAAATACAATACAATTTAGAAGCAAAAATAAATGTCATTGATAAAGGGGAAAGCAGACTCACTTCAATTTTTCTTATTATTTTATTTGTTTTGCATTATATTTCTGCAATCAGGGAGATTATTTTGAAATTCTAATTTGACTTGCATGTTCAGAGCCAAAATCTGCACTATAATCAATTAGCGATTAGAGTATAATATATTATATTTACACATTACGTTACTCCTCGGTAGACCAATTACATACTTGTTGCGTTATGAAGTTATATTCTGTATCTTTCTACACAGCATGGAGTGGATTCAAAAATGAAATTGGCTCGGAGTGTTTGACGTGCATCACTTTAGCATCCTTTATAATCCAGTCCTTTTCTTTAGGCAGTCAGTAACTCATACATTCAGAATGTTAAAGGAAATCGACTAAACATTCCTGATTAACATAATCTTCAATTTGACTGTCAAATATGAACTGAAAAATTACTGTTTGTTTCAGTATTCTGAGACGACCACTTTTCGACGATTCTATCTCATTAAGGGGAGAGACGCGGAAGGATGAGCGCATTTCTGGAATTCTGCGTCATATTTTGACCTTGATTTTCGCTCTATTAGATACTTTTATGCTCATTTTTTTCACGTATGTGTCAATATCTTGTAGTTTCTGACTGTATTATTTTAATTCATCTGCAAGTAATCCGAGTTTGTTTTATCTTTAAATGTAAACATCCCCCTCCTTCCCCTCACCCCTATTTTAACGTATTAAACCCGTCCTAATGCATGCACAAAAGCGCGGAGGTTTTAGAATCCGTTGTCAAACAATTGCCTCTTGTCATCTGTAAGTTAATAATTCATACTAATTTATGAAATTAATTTTTTTCAGTAACTTTTTTTTAAAGTTAAAAAGAAAATATAGTTTTCTATCAAATTAGTGAAGTACTTATGTGACCAGCAGATCTCTCAAATTTTGTGGCGCTTTGGCAGTTTTCGATTGTCTCTTCCGATTCAAGAAAGTATAACGAATTTGAATTAATTATCTCCAATTGTTCCGTTTTTTATATAAAAAATAGTTTATATAAAAGGTGCGTTATATTTTATATTTAAGATATTTAGCTTCTAAGCAAACATTTTTCTTAACTTTTGTTAGATATAGACTATGTTCATTCAAATATGGACAATTTAGTAATCTCAACTTGAAGGAAAAGTAGGCAAAAAATAAAATATGTTAATAGTTTTAATTTGTTTAATTGGTTATTTAGTTTAATGTCACATTTTATCTGTGATTTCATTTAACTTATTCACATATTTTTCTTTATTTTTTCCAATACTTTTAATCAGCGAATAATTGAAGTTTAAAATGTCTAACTTCTTTAGTAAAAATAATTATTTAAGTTAGACTTCGCTTTGGAATTGTTGCTGGAAATGTAAAATGTCACTTCTTTTTTTCAAGCTTTTAAAAAATAATTTTGGAAGCATTTAGTTCCATAAAAAATAGAGAAAGTATTTTATTTTTAAAAACCACTAAATATCGGTATAATTTCATGTTTTTAAAGAATTTTGTTCGTTTTAAGATAAATTTTAAGAGCATAAATCTTAAAGGCACTAGTTCTACTTTTTTCTACAATTACTGCAAAAAAAGGAGTTTCTTTACATTTTAATAAATGCTGGAATTCAGTATTATATAAGCAGTCTCTTATTTAAAATATGCGGAAAGTGTTTGATGTTTGGAAATCGGCCATCCTTGAAGTTGAAAAGGGAATGCAAATGCTCTGTGAAGGTTTTTCAAAATATCGAACAATCGAGTCTCGTCGAACTGATTATTTTGTTATTTGTTCTTTTTTAAAAGAATCAAATTTTGTACCTTGAATCGATTCTGTCTGAAAAATTCAAGGTTAAAATAAATTTTTGTTTATATGTTTTGTGTGAAAGTGAAGCAATGCAAAGCACTTTTGTTATTTTTATTTCTCCGTTTTGTATGATGTGAAAAAAAGTTTTAATGTAACGTCTTATTTTAGAATTGTATTTTTTTTCAATAATAATTGCAAATTTTATTTTTCATTAGTTTTTCCCATTGACTAACATTATTTGGGTGAACCTTTTATTTTATTAATAAAAAATATAAGGAATCTTTGTTCACTGTCTCAGATATAAAAAGTGTCCAGGATTTAATCCTAATTAAATTTTCCGACTTGTTCCAGATATTATTTCTCTAATTTAGCTATTTTAGAAAAATAGTCCTGGTTTTAAAAACTGTCCCTATCTGAATTAAATATTCTGAACTGTCCCGTTTAATACTTAAATAAAATTTATATATTTTTAATATGAACTATTTTATATATTTTTTTCTAAGTTAACTTCTGAAGAATTTTCTTTTTCTATTTTGACTATATATATATTGAATGGACCACCTTAGTATGGTAAATGTAAATAAAACATTCTGAATTAAAAAATAAATTTAAGATATTTTATTTCTGCTTCTTTAACCATTCCGTTTTAACTATTTAATAGCCATTGATTATTTGTCCCTGATAATTTCAAACTGAAGATCAGAAAATTGTTCAAAATTTGTTTTGGACAGTGGTAGTTTCCCGACTACGCAGTTTAAACAATTGTCTGTCTACGTCCGTTAGATTAAAGGAGGACCGCAAGCAAGACAATTTAAAATGCTGTTATTATAACGGATCATATTTGCCAAATAAATAATGTTGTCAAAAAAATTATATAAATGAAAAAATATTAAAATATCAATATTTTGACAATTGACCAGATTTCTATCTGCTACATTTTCTTCAATTAGTTGTTATAGGATTTATAAACACCGAGCGTCGTTTTGGATAATATTGAGTATAAGCTTGGATGCTGCACAGTCTTAAATCAGTATAAATAAAGACAATTATTCAAATATACAAATAAAATAAATCATCAACAAATATTTAAAAATAATAATAAATCGCCAACAAATATTTAAAAATAATAATAAATCGCCCACAAATATTCAAAGAATTGATAAATCGCCAACGAATATTCAAAAAAAATTAATAAATCGCCAACAAATATTCAAAAAATAATAAATCGCCAACAAATATTCAAAAAAATAATAAATCGCCGCCAAATATTCAAAAAAATGATAAATCGCCTCCAAATATTCAAAAAAATGATAAATCGCCGCCAAATATTGAAAAAAAATGATAAATCGCCGCCAAATATTCAAAAAATGATAAATCGCTGACAAATATTCAAAAAATGATAAATCGCCGACAAATATTAAAAAAAAAATTCACCGACAAATATTTAAAAAAAATAATAAATCACCAACAAATATTAAAAAAAATCACCAACAAATATTCAAATAAAATAAATCATTAACATGATGATTAAGTTTAAAATATGCTGAAATATGAAAACAAATAGGCCGTTTGTGAAAAAAGGTGGCTTTCATAATTAGCGTCCAATAAGCCTTCAAAATGCCGAACAACTTCATTGAATATTTCATTTTCATAAATGAATTTGGATCATTAAATTTTTGGAATAAAACGAAAGTTAGCTGCAAGCTTTGAACGTTATCAAACATTCATTTATTGTTGTTAAAGTATAAACATTGTCTAAGAATCATTTAACATTGTCGGGTATGATGTCATGTCAGACGAGAAAAGTGAGGTCATCTGTTATGATGGCATCATTTTACATTCGTCTGACCTCAAACTGTGGATTGATGAATGTAGCTTTTTCTTTCTGGTTAATATATTTTGTTACAATGAAGCCAAAAAATTCAGTCGTGGCATAAATTATGCCACTAAATCCTTAATTTGCAAAAAAAGTAATTAATCTTTTTTTCCTGAAGGTTTTACTTATTCTTTTATTTTGAAAACTGATATATTTAAGTCATTTCACTCTGACTCACAAAATCGTGATTACGTAATCTACATAAGTAAAGACTAAATTCTTAAATAGTTTGTACGTTTGAAATTCTAACTACATAACAGACTTCACTCAGAAATTCTGTGAAAAATGAGAAAAGCTGTAACGAAGGTCTCGTGACAGTATTTCAATAGTTAAAATATTTTTTAAATTGTTGGCTGTGCATGAATTGCACTTGCAATATAATGCTACACACAAACAACGGAAAATGATCTTAATCAACGAGATTGTTGACTTTCTAGAATTCATGCGAATTTGGTAAGATCTATGTTTAGCTTCGAAGCATAATAAAAAATATTTTTGTTTTTGAACATCCGTCTAAAATTTTTAAGATCAAATCATACAATTTTCATTCATCTATCTCATTGCGATTTTTAATTACAGTATTTGCATGCATAAGTAAGGGTAGACGTATGTTATTTTGCTGAATTTTGTTTGTAGATCTAAGGGTATGATAGCAACATTATGCGCAAAATTTCATTTGTCTAACTGCTGGTTACTATGACCTAATGGTTAGGTATTGGCTTCTATACCTAAATGCCCCAGATTTAAAAATCGGTTTCATTAAATGTCCATCGTGTATGTGGACCTCGAGAAAAACTAGAGCCTAAGTTTTTTAGCTTGTATGTAAATCCGCCGTTGTATGAGAGTTGATGTATGTTTAATGTGACGCCGTAAGCCAAATATCCTTTTCGTTGATATGGAAAGGAAGTTTGAAGAGGGGAGGGGCGTTGTCAGCTCCGTTGTTGTCACCGTCTTCTGTTTGGGATTACAAGGTCTAATGTAAAGTAGCCCTAGTATTATTTCTAAACAATATTTGGGTGGGTCCTAGCACAGCCCACCTTTTGGCGTCTTTTTGAATTCTTGCCAAACGAGTGGCGATAACGTCGCCAATGTGGCAACCTAGACGGATTATTTAAATTTATTTATTTTATATTATATTTATTTTATTTATTTTTTATTCTTATTTTTATTTATTTATTATTTTATTTTATTGATAAATAATCAATTTAGACGGATTTTTTTATTTTATTTATTTATTATATTTATTTTTCATTATATTTATTATTATTTCTATCCTTCAAGTGCCTTTTTTTATTTGAATATTAATAATAACAAATATTCAATTAGTAGTCAACTTGGCGAGATTTCAAATAAGTAGCCAAGAGGTGGGCCCATCTAGGATTTTAACCAATGCTTTAATATAACTAAACAAAACTATCGCGTTCTGTTTTTGAGTTATGTTCTCAAATTTGTCGATTTAATTCTAGATATGTTTCTTTGTTCTGAAACTCTAACATAGAGATTCAGAGTTCTCAGCTCCAATTTTGACCACGATTACAATAATGTCGTTGTTAAACTTTGTCTAAGACAAAAAAAATAAGATCTTTGAAGAACCGTGAATATTTTATTTAAAAGTTTATATATATATATATATAATAAATTATTTTATTGTACATTTTTTTTTCCTTGGAAGACTGTTTTGCAGACGATATTTTCTATTCTTTTGTTTCAAGTTTCCAACTTATTAAATTAGTCCAACTCAGCCTCAACATTAAATAACGCTAGTTTAATAGTTTCTTTAATTTAATTAGTCAAATAGTATTTTTATAACTATTTCTAGGGCGGTTATAAACATATATCCATCAATTTAATTTTTTCATCTTGTTTATCTGCATCCGCAAATAACGCACTGGAAGGTGACCCGATTTTCCCATTTATATTACAGTACCTGTTTTTTGGTAACACGAGCTTTACTGTTGCTTCCTTATTTTACCAATAATTTTCTCCATCTCTTAAATTAATCTAAAAATGCATCTAATGCGTTTAGATTGCATCTACTTTTAACATTTCCTTATATATTCCGCAGAGGGGAAAAAAGGTCGTTTTCAACTCACCCATGTATATAAAGAAGAAAAAAAAAAGGAAGGAAGGGAAAAAAATTCCGAATTCCATCCAAATCATGTGACATGCCGTATATTCGATGGAATACAAGTCACTAGGACAACGTAGGAATTGTTTTCTTATTTATTGGCCGATTCATTTCTGGAATTGTCGGTGTTTTATTGGGGCACGAGGAATGCGATGTTCCATTGTTCGAAAGAATATTTCCTTCCCTCCCCTTTCTCGAATCGCTCATAAAATGTCTAAAGTTTTCTTCTCTGTAATTTATTGTCTGGATTAAGTGAGGTGCAATCAGAAATGAAAGTTCCGTGGTAGTTTGAAACCTTTTGTTGGTTTTTGTCCTGCTGACTGACGAAAGCAAAATGCGTTTAGTGTTTATGGTTTATGATTAATGTGGCTTATGCTCGCAACGAATGGTGCTTGCTTATTCAGTAGTTTGCATTAAATGACCAGATAGTTCTGTTTTCATTTCTGGACCTTTGAACTAAGCGCCCTGTTTTGATAAATTAGTCGATTTGGTTTCACATTTTTGTCTTAATCAACATGATATATTTTGTTTATTATTATTTTTTTGTTATTACTTATTTCCTAGAATACATCCTGTAGCATATCATGTAGTAGATCATGTTGCCATCCTGTAGCATATCATGTAGTGGATCATGTTGCCATCCTGTAGCATATCATGTAGTGGATCATGTTGCCATCCTGTAGCATATCATGTAGTGGATCATGTTGCCATCCTGTAGCATATCATGTAGTGGATCATGTTGCCATCCTGTAGCATATCATGTAGTGGATCATGTTGCCATCCTGTAGCATATCATGTAGTGGATCCTGTAGCCATACACATTTTTATTTCCATTCATAAGCTTCACGTGACGCTTCTAAAAGGGACGTAATGAGTACTTGGAAATCCATTTTTTTAAAAATATTTTTTGATAAACATTTGTAGAAAAGACCGATATATGACTATGGCAGTACTAGAATAAGATTTAAACGTGGAAGCTTGAAAAATAAGACGACTGTTGTATAAATAGTATAAATAACATGAAATTTTCATATTTTTTTCGCATTGTGAAGCGTCAAAACAACTGCTGTATATTTTTGAATGAGATTACTTATTCTCTAGTTCAGCAACTGCAGAACATATTCAGAAATTAGTATACCAAATTTGAACAAAAAATATGGATGAGATTTTAATTTATGAGGTTTTTCATAAGAAAATTCTACCAAGGCTAAGAATTTGAGAAAATAGCACCTGAAGATGCAAAACAGCTTTAAATCGTATATAAAATTCAGTGTAACTTCCCAAGAAATGGACTTACAAACAAAATTCAAACGGTATTATAAAAAAAAACTGATCAAAAACTAAGAACATTAAATTAAAAAAAATCATTTTCGCATAAAATCGACTTTTTAACATAGTCGCCAACCTTCATCTAATTCATAAGGAAAGTCTAGGTTAATAAAGTAATGTATAATAGATCTTGAATTCATTAAAACCAATCAATAGACCAGTTACTAAGTAGGAGCATTTAATTTTTCAATTTATTTTTGCATGTTTAAATAACCAAATAATTTAGAAAGTTCCGAAATCGTTATCACATGAATAAAATAATCAGTTTTTTTTTTGTGCTAATTTCTCTCATATTTACGTTCAAATTGCTATAAACATCGCCCACGCAACATCATATCTTTTCGGAGCTTTTCGATGTGATAATCGATTTTATTCATCTAATTTTATTTATGAAAATAAATTAAGGAAAAGACTGAGCTTTAATAAGACAATTATCATCCTACAGAATAAATTTCTTCTTTCGCTAATACCCGAATGCCTGGCAATTAATCAAACCCAAGATTTGTTTGACTGATGAATGGTTAACCACTTTTGAGATATGTGAAAGATATGTAATATTAATATGCAAAAATAAATCATTTTTATAAGCATTTCTGACTTTTTATAAATAATCAGATGTGAGAAATGAAAGCATAATGTTAAAAATATCACATATTGAAAATGCGATAATTTAAAATGTTAGAATCAGAATGTGGATATTTAAAAAAATAATTTTTAAAAGTCTAATATTTTATCAAAATATTCTGAATTCTCACTATTCTGTTCTAATAGTAATGGTAGTACACGCGTGAGACGTAATTGAACACGTCCTCTAACATCTAATTTCATGTTGACATATCCGATGTTTTAATGGCACGTCTTTTTCCTTCTGCAAATACCAATGCGTTCGTATTCCGAGATCATGGGACTCATTGCCGCATAGAAAAAACGGAGTAATACGGAATACAAACACTGTTAATGATTTTGTAGCGATTACTAAGTCACAAAACTTTATTTTCTTGAGTTTAAAAAATTTCAAAAAACACTTTCCTTTTTAAACTTTATTATTCTAAGAATAATTACCTTTTTCAACAATTTTATTCTAAGAATATTTTTTTACAATTTTGCCGTTATCAGGCAACATAAGGTTGTCAAAACAAAGATTACGTGATTTGTAGAGGCCACACTACTCCCCTTGCAAACAACTTGCGATTCAAGAAGAAATATAATTAATATCACACGAATATTTAAACTGCAATAAAACATATAATGTTACTTACAAAATATTTACAATCATTAAATAAGATATTAATATACAGCATTAAATGTTCATATAATCTTGATAACATATTGGAAAAGTAATTCTTCTACCACTACGTGTTTTATATTTTGAGTCTTCCGTTGTTCCATTTTCAATCCCTTTTCATGGTGGATATGGTACTATCACGTACGGGTCACCAAAGGAAAGTAGCGGTTGTTCATCGCAAAACATTTTCTTCTGTTTAATAAAATAACTTTTCAAAAAACAATTCCCTAACACTTTCCTTTTTCAACATTATTATTATTAGAACATTTTTATTCTATAAACATTTTTTATAATGTTGCCATTCGCAGTTTGCATAAATTTGTCAAAACAAAGATTACAGGATTTGTAGAAGCTACAATTTTACCTATTTAACATTTTTAATGTTAAAAGAAAATAATCCGAAAACAAAGCTTTGTCCTGTCCGAAAATGAATTTGTTAATTTACCCTGTCCAAAAATGAATTAGATTTACGAATATCAATATTCTGATGTTAGAATCTCAATATAAATGAGAATAAAAATTGACAATTGCCAAGATTCTTAACTTAAAATTCATTGTAATTGAACAAAATACTGCCGAGAAAGATCTAAAAAAAATGGCTATAAATCGATCAGCTGCTGTATAGCTAGCTATCTTTGGGAATCTTTTGCAAGGTTCCGTTGCCATTCTTCTGACGATTATACCAAATGAGTTTTCTCTCGCGAATGAATACCTTCCAGCAGTCTGACCAAGAACCACGAACAGCTACAGGGCACAATAAAAATTGCCTGAACTCGCTGGCAATGTCAATTGAGCTCCAGAAAACAACATTGGGCGATGGCATCGCTTCATTGACTGATATTTTTAACGAGGCGCTGCTTCATTGCACTTCTTTTTCCACCAACTATCGGTATCGCCCATCTTAATCAACAGCCTCGCGGAATGATGAAGCAAAAAAAAAGTAGCTGTACAAACGGAGGTTGGAACAGCAGGCCTTATTGTGGACGTCCAGTGGACTGTGAAAGGAGCCACATATAATGGTATATAAAGGACCTCTGCAAGGGAGGAATGTGGAGTGACCCACATCTTTCTTGCGTGTGGAACATGTCTACAGAGGCTGACCTCTGGCTAGGGCTGTCGACGTGTGATCTGGGGCTGGTGAATCAACAGGAAACGCGTGTGAGCCCTCTTTTTCGAAATGCTGTAGATGGGCTGAAAAAATAAAATAAAAGGGATGTTTGCACCGTGTATGCCGTGACAATGAGTGACATGTCAATTCGCGATGAAATGCTGTTACCAGATCCAGAGCTGTATTATAAGAATGAAATAGAATTATATCAATGAAATAGGAAAGCTAGTCATTGTATTTTATTAGAGTGTTTGTCTTATCAGTAATACAATCATGTTTCGAAAAATAAACATGTTAAAGAATGATTGACTTAATTGTATTGTTACTTGATATAGAGATAGGGTGATTATTTCATATAATTTAGGGAACTGTTAAATATTAAATGTATGTATATATAACTGATCATATGTAATATCGTTAGGTGTAAAAACTGTTGCTGTCTTACAAAAATAATATTGCTTTTTTTAGTTTTAATAATTCGTTTTATTATAGGTTGACGGAAATTAGTTAAATTTCAGTAAGAAAATTTCTGCTATATATTAACCAAGGATTCGATTTAAACATTTCCTGTATACTTATTATTTTTTTATTTCTTTTTTTTCAATTAATAATAAACACAAAATTTGAAATAAAATTTTTCTCGCCAATTTCAACAGTTCAAAATAATCGCCGATTTCAACAGTTCAAAATAATCGCCGATTTCAACAGTTCAAAATAATCGCCGATTTCAACAGTTCAAAATAATCGCCGATTTCAACAGTTCAAAATAATCGCCGATTTCAACAGTTCAAAATAATCGCCGATTTCAACTGTTCAAAATAATCGCCGATTTCAACTGTTCAAAATAATCGCCGATTTCAACTGTTCAAAATAATCGCCGATTTCAACTGTTCAAAATAATTGCCGATTTCGACAGTTCAAAATAATCGCCAATTTCAACAGTTCAGAATAATCGCCAATTTCAACAGTTAATATTCAAACGTAATCTAGTTTTCATCTAACATATTGGCATTTTTCGCATTCACCTTATAATGTATTGATTCAAAACACAGCTCAAATTTGCGGCAGTGAAATGTTAACATCTTCGTATTCAAAGAGATGAAAGACTCGTACATAGAATGAGTTTTTTAAAAATATATTTTTGTGTGCAATAAAATCAAAGTAAAAATTAATTTTAAATCTAGTTTAGTTAGCACGAGATCTTGTTCAATATTATAATTACTGTTACCATAGTGTGCGATTTTGAATTTTGTTCTAATACCGAAAATTCTCTTAAACACACTTAAATAACTAGCATTCTTTTTTTTTCATTATTTTAATCGGTAATTGTTTGAAATAAAATGTGATGGCTTAATAGGAGATTAAATAAATACACAGATCAAGGAGTTAATACAGCTTTAACATATTCATCTCTGCAAATGAGGTATTTCGGTTAATTGGATATTGGCTAAATGCTTGTTATTTTTTTCCATTACATTCAGCATAAAGGAAGGCTACATACAAGCTCTGAAGAAGATAAATAGTCTATACTTCTCTGGTTCTAGACGGTTTATATACCAAAATATTTTTAACATAAGCTACAGATCTCTATTAACATGTAATTTATTTTAACTAGTATGCAAGTCAGATTCTTGCGCAAATATAACATTTCTGAAAAGCCAGATATCTTGTCCAGAGCTATGGATATATTATAAACTGGTTTATAAAGAAAATTCTTGAACACAGAAAACTATCTGAAAAACGAGATATCTCGTCTAGACTATATGAAGATCTTATCAACGCAAGGGAAAATTGGAAGCACTATAAATGATATAAACTTGTTAATCTGCATTTAAAATACTGCGGACTGAATAAATTTCCTTCATCTTTATGATTAAAATACGAATGGTCCATGACAAAAAAGATGTATATTTTCTGAATTGAATATTTGGTTATATGTTTTGGAGCAAACTTGACTAGTTGTTAGTGATTGAATCAAGTCACATGACGTCATAATCGAATAAGAAACGTGATTGCCATCTAACAAACTGTCTTTTGTCCTACACTTTACTTCTTGCAAATGAGACCAACCATGTTGATAAGATCTCGGCATCCGGAGAGGAGGATTCAGGCTCGAAACACGATACCAAGAAGTACTTACTATGCATGCGATCCTTGTAACTTTCTTGTGCACAAAGAGAAAACATTGTAATTATCAAAAAATTCAAACATGAGATTTGGATGAATCTTCATGCTTCAGATCTCCCTGTGTCAGAAAAATACATTTTTGGCGTTATGTCTGTCTAGGAACACGATAACTCAAACTTTCAGCTAGAAAAGTGAAATCTGGTTTATGGTCTTTATAGAAAATTCGTAGATTTCTCTCAAATGTTGAACGGAAACCACACACATGAAGTTTGTCTGTCTGGCTGTCCGAAAATAAGCTAACTCGGTAATTACAAAAGGAAGAGTTAGTTGAATAGAATTTGTTACACGGATTTAGTATCTAAAGTGTAGTTATTCATATAATTTCGAACCCAATCTGTCAAAGGGTTGACCATCTGTCAGTCTGTATTTCCACAAGCATGTAAAAGCGTATCTCAAAAATGCAAAGATTTAAGTATATGAAATTTGGAATACGATTTTTTAACTGTAATTGTAATTCTGTGCCAAATATTGGCTTTAAGCTATTTGAAAAGAGGTATTCAAAATACACATTCGGTTTTATGGTACTTGCGTATCAACAGCATCACAATGATTAATTGCCAAAGCTTAGTACTAATAGGATTTTTCGTAAATATTGTTCGGTAATTACATGCGGGTAATAATACATAAGTATATTTATTACAGAGTACGCGAAAAAGGCTCCGGGATATTGAATCTAACATTGAGGGTTATACTTTTATGGTACTTGTGTATCAACAGCATCACAATGATTAATTGCCAAAGCTTAGTACTAATAAGATTTTTCGTAAATATTGTTCGGTAATTACATGCGGGTAATAATACATAAGTATATTTATTACAGAGTACGCGAAAAAGGCTCCGGGACATTGAATCTAACATTGAGGGTTATACTTTTATGGTACTTGTGTATCAACAGCATCACAATGATTAATTGCCAAAGCTTAGTACTAATAGGATTTTTCGTAAATATTGTTCGGTAATTACATGCGGGTAATAATACATAAGTATATTTATTACAGAGTACGCGAAAAAGGCTCCGGGACATTGAATCTAACATTGAGGGTTATACTTTTATGGTACTTGTGTATCAACAGCATCACAATGATTAATTGCCAAAGCTTAGTACTAATAAGATTTTTCGGAAATATTTTTCGGTAATTACATGCGGGTAATAATACATAAGTATATTTATTACAGAGTACGCGAAAAAGGCTCCGGGACATTGAATCTAACATTGAGGGTTATACTTTTATGGTACTTGTGTATCAACAGCATCACAATGATTAATTGCCAAAGCTTAGTACTAATAGGATTTTTCGTAAATATTGTTCGGTAATTACATGCGGGTAATAATACATAAGTATATTTATTACAGAGTATGCGAAAAAGGCTCCGGGACATTGAATCTAACATTGAGGGTTATACTTTTATGGTACTTGTGTATCAACAGCATCACAATGATTAATTGCCAAAGCTTAGTACTAATAAGATTTTTCGGAAATATTGTTCGGTAATTACATGCGGGTAATAATACATAAGTATATTTATTACAGAGTACGCGAAAAAGGCTCTGGGACATTGAATCTAACATTGAGGGTTATACTTTTATGGTACTTGTGTATCAACAGCATCACAATGATTAATTGCCAAAGCTTAGTACTAATAGGATTTTTCGTAAATATTGTTCGGTAATTACATGCGGGTAATAATACATAAGTATATTTATTACAGAGTACGCGAAAAAGGCTCCGGGACATTGAATCTAACATTGAGGGTTATACTTTTATGGTACTTGTGTATCAACAGCATCACAATGATTAATTGCCAAAGCTTAGTACTAATAAGATTTTTCGGAAATATTTTTCGGTAATTACATGCGGGTAATAATACATAAGTATATTTATTACAGAGTACGCGAAAAAGGCTCCGGGACATTGAATCTAACATTGAGGGTTATACTTTTATGGTACTTGTGTATCAACAGCATCACAATGATTAATTGCCAAAGCTTAGTACTAATAGGATTTTTCGTAAATATTGTTCGGTAATTACATGCGGGTAATAATACATAAGTATATTTATTACAGAGTATGCGAAAAACGCTCCGTGACATTGAATCTAACATTGAGGATTATACATTTTGTCCTTAGTACACCACTCTTAAAAGAAGAGATTTAGAGTTGGGCATTGACTCAACACATCTTCCAAACACAATAGAAAAGCATGAGATCCATTGCAAAATAGCTATCGTTTTAGCTTTTTCTATTATTAAAGTTAACCCTCTATATGTCAAAATTATATTAGCGTTTTCATTCGGTGTATACTACGTATCTATGAATCGCCTTCAATTTAATTTTCCTGTGTGAAATTTTTTTTCATAAAATTCCATAATAAGTTGGCCTTAATAATTAAACTGTATCTTGAATAAAGCAATTCATCGCACTGACTCGTATTTTGAAAAACCGTAAAAAATGAAAATTTGGTAATAATATAACCGTAATAATATTGGTATTAGGTAAATGAAATTCAAGAGACTCCCATAAAATGATTGATATTCTTCGATTTCCTTTTTGAAAAGTAATAGGATACTGTAGATAATTTCTTTGATTTAAATTTGCCAACAAATAACTCATCCTTTTAGAAGATGTCAGGAAAAACCGCTTCCTTTAATGATTATATACTGCGTTTTGTAATGAATATTTTGGTTTACCGCAACGGTGATAAACATCAACAAGAAAAAATCCAAAAGTCGATAGTTTAGTTCTAATGACAGCTGATTCAGAAGACTGGCACTCAGAGAATCTTATTTCAATTGTTAATTAGATGTTCATATGTATATATTTTTATAATCTTAATTAATTCAAGGAAAGAGAAGAATTTTTTTAAATACTTTGAATAAAAAACAGTAATAATGACAGATTAAGTAATTAAAACTTTTTTTTATACATCGACATTGAAAGTCTGCTTTTACACTCAAAGTTGCAGTTTGAATATTAAATATTCGATGAAGCGTATTCTCCCCTCGGATATCTTTCTTTACTAATAATAGAAATGTATGCGTGTGTGGGTGTGTTTCAATATATGTGTTTTTGGCGCTCTGGTCGACGAAATTTGGCACATATATGCATTGAAGGATGAGAAAGTACAATTCGGAGCTATTTTTTTAGAATTTTAATTGAACTTTTAAAAAATTAAGCTAAGTGCGTTTTTCCGTTATAGCTTTCAAAATTATTGTTGCTCAAAAATGAATTTTGTACTGTTTCGAAATTTAAGAAATTGTCTTTTTAATGAGGCAAAATATTACCAATGCCTATTTTTTTACTGAATTTTTGACAATGTTGAAGTTTTTTCTTTCCTTCTAATTTCTATCCGTTAATTACATTGTCGCACTGAAATTCAAACCGTTTTCATTGTATCATCCAATATATAATCGCATGATTTTCTTTCAATGTTCAAAGCTAAAAAAAAAAAAGAGAGATTCTGTTGATTATTTGTGTAGTTTATAAGACAAGTAAAAAATGAAGTTACCATACCTCAAAATATAGAAGATAATTGAACCGCAATTTACGTTTTTAATAGAGCCATGATGTCATGGGACTAGTATCCACTTAAAATGTTCATGCAGACAAAGATTAGAACTTATATATTAGCTATGTTTTATTATTAGTATAATAATACTTAGACTAATT
This sequence comes from Argiope bruennichi, assembly GCF_947563725.1. Lineage (NCBI taxonomy): Eukaryota > Metazoa > Arthropoda > Arachnida > Araneae > Araneidae > Argiope > Argiope bruennichi. Next base: position 100,993,229 of record NC_079157.1, read on the forward strand.
AATATAACATAGTTTAGTTTTTATGTCTAATAATTTGACGTAATAACAAACATGAAGTTATATTTAAATGATTTAACTGAAATTAAATATAGCCGATATCGTCAGTGAATTAGCTGGTCGTCAAAGGCAACTAATAGAAAAGAAATGAGATTTACATTATTTAATTTCATTAAATTTTTTACACAGCAAATTTTAAATATGCGGAAATTATCTTCACCTAAAACATAACTACTTCTCATTAGAAATGAAGACTCAGCTGAAGACTATAAAAGAATATGGTTTGGAAGCGTAGTGTTAGTACTGACCTCTATTTTAGGAAGTCCTATTGACAATTACCGTTATATATCACACAATAAGATCTTACACTTCTGTTATTAAGTGAATGACTTTGTTGCAATTGTGATTCGTCCAACTGATTAATTTTTTCCCTTATGTTTCAGGTTCATCATGAATGGTGATTGGATGTGTGGAGTGTTTGTTGTTGTCGCGTCCCATTTAATTTGTGACAGCAATCTCATTGTATACTAAGTGTAGAACTAAGCATGTGCAATTTTGGATAACACGTAATTTATAGTTTTAAACGGATACTTAAAAAAATAAAGAACAATGGATGATTACCAGGAAGTAAGTTCCCATTTTCTTTTCTTTCTCTTTTTCTTATATGCTTAGAGCATTACATTGTTAAATTACTTTATTTGAAAAGTGCGAGACGGGAAGTTCAGAACTGTTGGTGTATTTTGCTTGTTTTATGATTCATTTCTTGTTGCTTAATATCTAAATTGCAAGAATTTTAACTAAAAGATTTTATCATGTGGAAGTATGATTATTCAAGAATGAAATGAATGATGTTCTCGTCAGAAAAAAAAATTATAATGGGTTCATCAACATGAAATGAAATTTATTTTTAGATCATTATTTTTAATAATTTTATCTTTTTGTATCCTAGCCTGTCTTATTCCTTAGCATAGAGTGGCTGAAGAACCAAGATTAGAGAAACATTTATGCGTTCTATACGATAGTAATCATACTGAATGACATTATTAAACCACAAAATGTTCTCTGAACAACATATATGTGATTTATCCGCTAGTGGTCATATTGAACATATGATTAAACCACAAAATGTTATCTGTACAACATGGGCATATATGCGTTTTATCCGCCGGTGTTCATATTGAAAAATATGATAAAAACCACAAATGTTCTTTGTACAACATATATACGTTTTATCCACTGGTGGGTCATATTGAACAACATGATTAAACCACAAAATGTTCTCTGAACAACATGAACATATAAGCGTTTTATCCACTGGTGGGTCATATTGAACCACATGATTAAACCACAAAATGTTATCTGTACAACATGGGCATATATGCATTTTATCCGCCGGTGTTCATATTGAAAAATATGATAAAAACCACAAATGTTCTTTGTACAGCATATATACGTTTTATCAACTGGTGGGTCATATTGAACAACATGATTAAACCACAAAATGTTCTCTGAACAACATGAACATATAAGTGTTTTATCCACTGGTGGGTCATATTGAACCACATGATTAAAACACAAATTATTCACTGAACAACATGAACATTTATGCGTTATATACGATTGTGGTCATACTGAATGACATTATTAAACCACAAAATGTTCTCTGAACAACACGAACATATAAGTGTTTTATCCACTGGTGGGTCATATTGAACCACATGATTCAACCCCAAAATGTTCTCTGAACAACATATATGCGATTTATACGCTAGTGGTCATACTGAATGCCATTATTAAACCACGAAATGTTCTCTGAACAACATGAACATATAAGCGATTTATTCGCTTGTGGTCATATTGAACCACATGATTAAAACACAAATTATTCACTGAACAACATGAACATTTATGCGTTATATACGATTGTGGTCATACTGAATGACATTATTAAACCACGAAATGTTCTCTGAACAACATGAACATATAAGCGATTTATTCGCTTGTGGTCATATTGAACCACATGATTAAACCACAGCATGTTGTCTGGACATGATTAAAGCAGCGAGAGTGATTTCCCTGAATCTTTAGACATACTCTCCAATAAAGGTCTCCCTTTCTTTCTTCCACGTAAAATTAAGTACCTTGAATAAGGCCATAAACGTCTTGCATGACATCAGTAAATGATTGCTACGAAATATGGATCTTTGGTGTCAAAGTAGCATTTTTACTGAGTATGTCTCAAGAATATGTCTCTGCATTTACGTTGCCTTTTTTCCGGCCGATTGACACCAAAATTTGGCACCAAATTGCAGTTGTAGATACAAGATAACACACCCACATTACAAGATAACGTTTCATTGATTTAAGCCATTGCGCTTATGAGTTACTGCTTTTACATGCATGCGACACTACAGAGCAACAGACATTTGAACCATTTGATGAATTTGGTTCAAAAATTGATTGATTATTTTAGATGTTAAATCTGTATACTAAATTTTATCTACTTCTTAGCTCTTAGCATTTCTAGTTGTTACTCGAACGGCTAAATATACAGACTTCCTTTTAATGGATTTCGTTAAAAATTTGAAAATATCTATAAACTTGTTCCTGATTCCATATACCAAATTCCTGATGTGTATCTCAAAGTGTTTTTGAGTTTGTCTGTCTGTGAAATGATGATAGACGTAATTCCAAAAATGTATTTGAGGGACTAAAGGTAGTTTCCTATGTAGAAATTCGTCAAAATGTCGAGTTCCAATTTTTGATGATTATGGTACTTCCTCTGTATTTCATACAAGTAAATAAGGAAAGTAAAACACTAGATCTGTTATTATGGAATGAGAAATAGTTTTGTTATGAATGTTGTAAAAAACTTGTAATAGTTACTCTTTAGCAACGAATTGTGGATTGTAGTTAAGGTGGTTCCTAAAGGAAGGGAGTTGTCGTCCTAGTTGCCGTCCGCGGGGAAATGCGTGTTGGTCAATTTTTTGTGAAAATTCTTCTTGAAGATTATCTTTACACATTGAAACTGAACGCATTTCACATTGAAGTTTAACGCTTATTTGCTATCCAGATGTTTCAAGATAGCCTTGCATAAGAATGGATAGTACAAAAATTGAAATACGAAATTATATTAAGTGCGACTCTAGAATGAAGTTGATGCTATCTTCAAGAGAGCAAAATATCTTCTGGGTAATTAACATAAGATGAAGATTTTTACTTTTTAGATACTTATATTTGGTAAGCATTTTTCCCATTTGTGGCCTGGTGGGCCAAATAGGACATGATTGATAGATCAAGAATCAAAGCAAGAGAAGTTTGTGAATTCTGTCCCCAGGGTAATTCTCTGGACAGTATTATTTAAAAAATCTTGATCGGTGTGCTTTGTGGTCGGGCAAGCTTCTGGCAGACTTCCTGGTTTTCCTTCGAGCGAAACACATGTGGATCTGTTTGATTTGCAAATCCTTTTTTGAAGATAAGTTGTCTCTACTCATTTGAGCTAGAACAGGCCTCTTCCTAAGGTGCTATCTAAATGCTCAAATGTAACTTTGTCCAACTACAAGCATAGTGATTCAGAAATGAAGTTCATGATGTCCTTCCTCTACAGAATACGCCCTCGTTGCCATTACATAGAATGAAGGTTCTTGTTTTAGATACTTATATTTGGTAAGCATTTTTCCCATTTGTAACCTATTGGGCCAAACAAAGTATGATTGATATATCAAGAATCAAAGCAAGAGAATTTTACGAGTTCTGTCCTTTGGATTGATTCAAGAATGAATTTGATGATGTCCTCGATAGTACAAAATATCTTCGTTTTCATCAACTTGGAACGAAAGTATTTATTTTTAGATACCTATTTTTTAATTGTTTTGACCATTTGTAGCCTAGAGGTGTAAGGCATTTCATGGCTAAGGAACAAAAAAATCAGTGGAATAAAAGTTTATGGGTTTTAATTTCTGGATGTGCTCTTAGTATAAAGGCGCATAAGTAAATTTTATGCATTGTAACGAAGCCAGATCTCTATCTCAGTTTTTACTTAGTGACTCCAAAGTAGCCTTATCCAACAAAGATGAAACATTTCCTACTTATCATGTGACTCATGGACTTAGAGATTCTAGATAAAACGGGAGGAAACAGCTGTTTTCAGGAAAGCGCCATCACATTGAAATTTTTGCTTTTTTGGAGTTTGAATCAGTCAAATATGTCCCTAGTACTGTACAAATTGGAAGTTGCAGTCTCTCGATGCACGAACAACAGATAAATTACAGTTCTGTGATCACCACTCAATAGCATATTTCATTTTATGATGGATTTTTCAAATTATATGTTGGATATACACGATACGGAAAATATCATGATCAAAGTACTAGTAAATCTAAGTCTGCATTTGTACCTGAACTTGAACCGACTTTAAATTTGCTCATCTTTTTAAAAACTTTTTTGTTTACGAAATCTACAAAAAGGAAAACAAACTTAAAACTCCAGGATTTACCGAATTTCCAATTTTCAGATCGTCCCGAATCTGAGAAACTGTCTATTTCTGATTATAAATCATACGCTTTGAGGTTGAAATTTGGTACGTGATACTAACACCGCAATTATAGATATCTATCAAAATGTGAACGAAATCCATTGAGAGGAAACCTGACAACTGGCTGACTACCCAAGTTCAAATGAACTTGATAGCTGCAAAGCGTAAAGGATTATAGAGATTAAAGGGAGGAAATTTTTTGCACATATTGAACATCAAAAATTTAGATCCATATCAGATTTTAAATAATCCTAGTATCGATCATCTGTTGGTGTGTACTTTCGCATGCATGCAAGTACGGAAACTCAAAATCGCTGTGATTTAGATAGCTGAAATTCATTATGTAAAGTTTTACTTCTAAGTCTAATTTTGCTTTCTATTAGTCAAAAAAAAAATCCAAACTTCCTATTCGACTTTCATCACTGTGCTTCGAATTACAAATTTCTCATTTCATCAATTGAAACTAAACATATGAGCACTTGTGGTGTACACGGGTTTACCCGTAACCCATAGGTCCCTCCCTTTTTTTTTTTTATAGGGGAGGAAGAATCTTTATTACCTAGTATGCAAAAAAAGCTCAGGAGACCACTTCCACTGGTTTATCTTATTTAACCCTTTCTAGGGCCTTGGGAAATATGCTTCCCACCAAATTTATCAATCTTTGTATGAAATTATGTAGGTTGGCATAAGTTCTGACAATTTTTTTAGAAAGACAGAAACTTAGATGCTTCAGTTCTTTATCTCACACAAAATGATGTGTCTTGATTTGTTACTTAATTATTAATTAACCAAATTAATTAAAGAATCAAATTAAATTTATCTAATAAGCTAAATGAATCCCTTTTCTTATTCTAATGTCAAGCCTAAAAATATTTTAACATAATATAGCTAGAAAAAAATGGCTACTTTTAAAGGGTTAAAAGATCATCGTGAATTAGTATTATTATTTCATTTAAGCTTTTATGTGTGCTACGTCGAGAACAAAAATGAAGCGATTAACAATCTATGATAAACTTAGCAATGTATGGAGCTCATTTCTGATGAAAGTGAACCACCTGAGAAATGCTACTTCCTGATTTTGAGAAACTCGTATTCTTATGACTTACTCTGATTTAAAAAAAGATGTTTTCTGTTTTAATATCATGCCCATCCCAGTTTTACGAAAATTGTGGATTGATCCATTCTGGTTATCGCTGGTTATATCCAAAGGAATCAAATTTGAAAAGTCATTCGAAATTATTGTTGCATTAGAATTATAACATTGCTTGCAAAATTTTCAAACCGGAAAATTAATCATGAATTCAAAAATACTTTTCGATAATACTAAAGCAATATTTTTGAAAAAAAATTAAAGAATTTATCTCAGTACATATGATTAAACTAACAAGTATTTATGTATATTCATTATTTTAATTAAATGAAACCACGGACGAAAAGTTTAGGATGAAATATCTTTTAAATACGCTTATAAAATTGTGTCTTGAAATGGCATTACAAAAAATAAAATTTTCACAGAATATAATATTTATATAAGTAAATGAATTGTTTACGGAATTGTTCGATACTTTTAGCGTTGTATTTATTTCTATTACATATGCAAGAATAGTTTTTTCTGTTGTATGGAGACATGTCTACAAACACGATGTTTTATAGCTTTTGCGATATTTAAGTGATTTCCGAAATATAAGGCACCTTTAAAATTTTTCTACTCAATTTCTATTTGGAGAATTTCTTACAAATTCTTTTATATTGTCTTTAGTAAATGGGGGGAAATTATATTTTCAAAGACTTTTTACTTTAAGTGACAGTCTTCACTTTTTTTTTTTTAAATTTTAACTTTTGCGTTTTCTGTGTAAAAGAATACAATGAGAGAAATGCAGAATTTTTTAAATCTTCGTGAGTAATTTATTATTGTTTTTTAAAAGTAAAATAATTGTTTTAAAAAAACAAATTTGATTATTTATTTGCTTTTGTTCAAAAGCAAATTTGATTATTAATATTTTAGCAATGATGTGGAAACAGCGAGTTTTTTTTTATTATTTATTTAAATGTTTATTTAGTTGCTTGAAATCAGTTGTTTATTGATTACTATAAATCATGAAAAATCATTTGTCTTACAAAAAAAAAAAATGGAAAAAATAACAAAGGGAGAACAAAATATTATTTTCCCTGAACAATTTATTCTGGCTTATTTTAATTTGAATTCTGAGTTTGCCCATTACAAACTAAAAAAGGGATAATAGCTTTTTTTTAAAAAAAAAAATAATCTAATTTCAAAAACTAGTAATAAGCCAAAAAAAAAATCATGAGTAAAAATAAACAACCACAAGGCTAAAATCGTATAATTCATATCGTTATATGCATAAAAAGAAGTGTTTATTATTGTATTTAAGAAAATAAATGTAAATGCAATCCAATAATTTTTTTCGTTAGTTGGATTACATTTGTAATGTTGATTTCCTTTAGGATTTTGAAATAGAATTTATTTTATTTTTTCCATCACGCTCCAATTCCTTGATATATAAATAATTGCAAAAAGATAATTGTTTAGTTGTCTCGATTAGTTTGCAGTTCAATAAAACTTACCGATTATCGATCGATAGAATTTTTAAAAAATGACAAACAGTTACCACATTCGATTATGAAACTGTATCATAACAGTCGTGTTGCTGTTTAATATACGTTATTTTATCTATTTTATTTTGAATTATCTCTAAAACATGCGTGTTTAAAAAAATCTAAAATAATGAAATATTCTATTCCAATTCTGCTATACCAATCGTCTTTTTTAAAGGAAATCTGTATATTTTAAAATCATATTTTGCTGTAAACAAGAATACGATAGTAAACAACATTTGATTGATTCTCGGTATTTGCATTAATATGGCAGAATATTTTAGCATACCATTACAACTGTTTATAATTACACATCTCACGTTAAAATAATATATATATATATATATATCCGGTTAAAATGAATTACAATTGTAGGTTACTCGTCATAGTATTGTGAAAGTCAATATCATTTGTCTCTTAAAAATGTCTTAAGAAAAATCTCAGCGTTTCCTTGAAATGTGTCAGAATAGATTAAAACTTTCAATGATGGAAGATTAAATGTTTCTTTTTGTATCCCTGATAAAATTCAATCAGTTCATGACAGGACATAGCCTCTTTGGGATAAATCTCCATATATTCGGCTTGTCTTCGTATAGTCGTAGTCTCTTTGGGATAAATCTCCATATATTCGTTTTGTCTTCGTATAGTCGTAGCCTCTTTGGGATAAATCTCCATATATTCGGCTTGTCTTCGTATAGTCGTAGCCTCTTTGGGATAAATCTCCATATATTCGGCTTGTCTTCGTATAGTCGTAGCCTCTTTGGGATAAATCTCCATATATTCGGCTTATCTTCGTATAGTCGTAGCGTCTTTGGAGACCGTAGCGTTCCATATTGTTACGTTACAGTCTGCTGTATAACATAAATCTTTCATTTCAGCTTTAAAAAAAACATAGAGTTGGTGCTAAAATATTTCTCAAAATTAAAGATCCATGGTAAAGATAATGAGCATTATAATAATATCATTGAGTGCGAATGATTTTAAAATTTCTCTTATTTCAATATGTACCATCTTGAAAATTATTTTCTGTTAGAATATTTCATACAAAAATTAGTTTGTCTTAAAAATAACATACAGGAACAGATTTCAATTTAAAATCTGTTTATGTAAAAAAAAAAAGTTTATAATATAGGGATATATTGGGCTATGATATAGGGATAGAGACATTCATTGTTTTTACGCAAAATTAGCAAAATATATAGTTTGTTGAATTATTTTATTGAGCAGAATTTGAAGAAAGTATATCTACCAAATTTGTCATTTTCATCTATCAAACAGACAAATCATTTTTCTTTTAATCGCCATCAAATGCAGTTGTTCTAAAAAACCGAAATCACTGTTGACATTGCTGTCATTACAAGTTGATACGAGCCAACCTTTCTTTTCTGCAATTAAAAATATAATAATAAATAAAAACATAAAAACTTCGAAAGGGTGAATGACAAGCTATGTATAACATCATATCTCCTCTGCGAAAGCCTGTTCGACAAGTAACTCCGTTCTTTTTTTGTTTCGCTATCAAGTTTGTTGATTAGCCTAAAGCTATTGCGCTATCTTTTACATCCTCTGCAATTCTGTCTACACTGAAACCTTGAATTAAAAAATAAAAATACGCGGAAACTATTTTCTGCGAAGCAATTTACAACTCGGGAGTGTTTTTTTTTCTTAAAATGCAGTGACCTTATGCATAAAGGGGCCAGAGGAAAGAGGTATTTTAAATAAGGCTGTTGCATGAATAAGATGTCGGCATCTTTTGAAGAATTTAGGCATATAATAACTAAGAATTAGCTAATTGTGTTAAATATATCTATTGGTAATTTTATGTTTCGGTGTATTTAATAAAAATAAATTTCTACAATTATAAGGCAATTATCTGGCTTGAATATTAAGTACAGAATATGTGAATCCATATGTCTGCCTCCTCATTATAATTAATTTGGATTAGGATTTTTATGATTTAATGCAAAGCAAATATAATTATAAAGCATATAAAAGTACTATTTTCAATCATTTGTTATATGCTGTGTTAATCACTTACGCTGGCGAATGATTTACAGAGGTGCGTGCGAAAATAATCCACAGAGGCGAGAATATACAAGTAACCGAATCCTTATAGAAATTGGGAAAAGATTTATATATTCTAAATGAATTAATTTTCGAGCTAAGACTGTGTTCTGCCAAACAATCGCAATCGATGGGTTGCAAATATCATTTTTACTTCTGTGGTAATTGCTTGCTGATGTGTGCAATACATCGTAACAATGTATGATAAAGCGTTTCAATGTGTGTAACCTGTGCGTTAATATATCTGTTACAGTTATATTTTTGTATTTTTAAAAAATTTCATCAAATTTTGTCAAATTTTAAGTGTTTTAAACTTTAGTTAACCTAATTGCATTACAGAAAATATTATAATACCTGCAATACTGTAATTTGTTTTTCATTTTCATTTTTTAAAAAAAAATTCATTTCTGCATGTATTCTGGTCTCTTTCTTGCCGGAGTGTTTCTCATCTGAAGGTTCAATTAATGCTCTGAATTCGAAGCGTTAATCTCACTGTCTTTGAATGAATGAATGAATTAAAAGGATCATTTAGAAAGATATTTTGTTATCCCTTAGACGAAGTATACAAGATGGGCATTGTAATAATTCCCCAATATACCCAATTTCTAAACTATTAGAGATGAATATATGCTTCCATTTGAAAAAATACTTTAAATGTTATCTGTGCCAAAATCGCCAAGCTCTTTTATATATTAGATACCAAGATAGTTGGCGATAGTTTGTATTTGAAGGTCTTTGTAATTGTTGCCCGATATACATAATTTCAAAACCATTAGAGATGAATATATGCTTCCATTTGGAAAAATACTCTAAATGATATATAATATACGCCAAGATCTCAAAACTCGTTTGTATATAATTTGCCAAGATGATTGGCGACAGTTTGTATTTGAAGGCCATTGTAGTAGTTGCCTGATATACCTAATTTCTAAACCGTTAGGGATGGATATATGCTTCCGTTTGGAGAAATACTCTAAATGATATATAATATAAAATACGCCAAGATCTAAAAGCTCTTTTATGTATGATATGTCAAGATAGTTGGCGACAGATTGTATTTTTAGTATGTGTATTGTATTTTATTGCGGCGGCCGCGAAAAAGAAAAAAATAGTTCTGATATTTCTTCAGATGGGCCTTATAAGACGCACTCCTTCTGTAGCTAATCTTCAGGCTCATTCCAAAGTAGCTTTTTTTTTTTTTTTTTTTTTTTTTTGTAGCTTAAAAAGAAGCCTTAACTGAATTTATCGAAAATTTTTCACTATGTTTAAAAATAATTTACTGCCTGTATTTTGTTTTAATAACGAGCCGTGGTGGCCTGGTGGTAAGGTCTCGGCTTGTGAACCGTAGGGTTTCAGGTTCGAGACCCGATTCCAAAGAAGAACCGTCGTGTAAGGGGGTCTGTTGCACGTTAAATTCGTCATGTCAAATGTCTTCCCGCTGGTGTGGTGTGGTGTGGTGTGGTGTGGCGTGGAGAGGGGGGTGCCAGCTCGAGTGTCGTCCTCGTCATCTGACCACGGTTCAAAATGACGAGGTCCGTCCCAAAATAGCCCTCGTCTTGCTTTACAACGGGACGTTAATATAACTAAACTAAACTAAAATTGTTTTAATAACATTATTAATGTAAGATTATATTATGTTTGATATATTGATCAACAAAAACTACTTTTAAAATCTACTAAGTAGCAATAATCTTATCTGCAATTTTTGAAGCAACGCGCAAACAACTTTCAAAATCGGTATCTAACTATCTAGACTGTCATTAATCATTATTTATTATCTAGCTGACTATCAGCCCACGTCGGACGCAAACCGGATTAGTGAATTAATCCGAAACCATCGAGAAAAAAAAATGCTAGAAGGCAACCGCATTAAATAAAATCTTTTGACATTAGTGCAATCTTCTGACAATGTTTCCTATTGTTTTGACTCACTGAATAAGGAAACAGGTGGGATGCCTGCGTCGTGCTATTGAACCCGGTGGCAGCGCATTATGCAAAATATATCTGACAATTTAGTTCCATTGGTCGGTTGTAAAATTGAGTTATTTTGAGAGCGGACGGCTTGTCTGACAAACTGGAGCATTTGATTAGTAAGCTGATTTATTAGTTTCTTTGTTAATTTTCACTCTTACACAAAGGCTTGGTTAAGAGGTGGGCGTTGAAATCCTGATCTTACTAAACTAGAAATTAGATCATGACTTTTTAACCTGTACTTTTTATTATATGAATTGCGTAATACAAAGAAGTACTGTAATATCAATAAATTTGACCTCTATTTTGAAAAAATTAGATGCTGCAGACCTGCCCCGAGTTCGGAAAACACACATTTGACATTATCCGTCGGTTTCCAAGTCTGTGAATATTATATATAATCGCTTTGAACTACAGTTGAAATTTGGTATATGATCTCAATATCAATTTTATAGATTTCTGTCAAATTTTGAACGAAACCTATTCACGGGAAGTTTGCCTGTTGAAATGTTAGTAAACGCGATAGTTAAAAAGTGCAAACAGCTAAATAAATACAATTTTTATGCAATTACAGCATCTAGAATGTAGATACGCATCGCATTTTGAACGAAACCTATTCACGGGAAGTTTGCCTGTTGAAATGTTAGTAAACGCGATAGTTAAAAAGTGCAAACAGCTAAATAAATACAATTTTTATGCAATTACAGCATCTAGAATGTAGATACGCATCGCATTTTGAACGAAACCTATTCACGGGAAGTTTGCCTGTTGAAATGTTAGTAAACGCGATAGTTAAAAAGTGCAAACAGCTAAATAAATACAATTTTTATGCAATTACAGCATCTAGAATGTAGATACGCATCGCATTTTGAACGAAACCTATTCACTGGTAGTTTGCCTGTCTATCCGTCCGAATGTAAGTCAACCAACTGATTCTCCGACCCGCCACGAAGGCACGCGGATTTAAACCATAAAACTGAATGACCGGACCGCCACAGCAGCAACAATGGCGGAACTGTGGTTGAGTCCTAAGGGCCATCACCGACCACGGTACAACCCTTACCTAAGGAAGTACATCCCGTCATCAATGGGAGGAGCCTGACCCCCACCTTTTCGTGTACCCTCCAGATTGGCGAGAACCAACCACCATGCCGGAAGCATCTCATCTTCATTTCGAGGTGCCTCCCGGGGATTCCGTCCGAATGTAAATAAACCCGATAGTTAAAAAGCGTAAACAGCTAAATAAATACAATTTTTATGCAATTTTAGCGTCTGGAATGTAGATACATATCGCGTTTTGAACGAAGCCTATTTACAGGAAATTTGCTTGCCTGTCTGTCCGAATGTAAGTAAAACGCGAAAATTAAAAAGTGTAAACAACTAAATAAATAAACGCAGTTTTCACATTTTTGGAATGTAAATATACATCAGATTTTGAACTAAATCCGTCAAATGGGTAACCATCTGTTTTTAGGGGGCCGTGGTGGCAAGGTCTCTGCTTATGAGACGTAGGGTTTCAGGTTCGAGACCCCATTCCACCGAAGAACCACCGTGTAAGGGAGTCTGTTGCACAATCAATCCGTCAGGGCCAAGCGTCCTCCCATTAGTGTGGTGTGGAGAGGGGGGGGGGTTCCAGCTCGGGTGTCGTCCTCGTCATCTGACCGCGATTCAAAATTACGAGGTAAGCCCCAAAATAGCCCTAGTGTCACATTAAACGGGACGTTAATATAACTAAATAAATTAAACTAATCTGTTGTTCGGTTCATTCGCACGCATGCAATGAGATAACCCAGAAACGTAACGAGTTACAGGCGTTAAATACAATACAAGGTCTTTTCTCCAAATTTGTAGATTATTATCTTATTTTGAATACAGTCCATTTATAAGATGTCTATTTATTTGTCTGAAGAACTCGTGAACGTAATACCTTAAAAAAAAACGTAAATATATCGATAAAATGAATCATATGCATTTAATATTAGAACTGTATTGATATTTTGGGTTCATCTGCCGAAGAATTGACTGTCCGTATGTCTGCTTTGGCAGTTATGTGAAGGCTGATTATTCAAAAGTCACATGCAATGACTAAGTCAAATGTTGCATGATATGCAATTTTTTTCATGAGCAGTTTAGATTTCTATAAATTTGGAATATAAGCGGGGAAAGAAAAACCATCCAAAATTGATATTCAGTGTTTCTTCATTGTACTATAAAGCTTACGGTGCAGTGAAATATAAAACAGTACAATAAAATATAGTACAGTACTAAGCGACATTGTCTTAATATATGAAAAAGTCATGAAGAGTACAGTTTCGATTTTTACTTTCTTATGCACAGACTTTACAAAAAGAAATTATAATTTTGTCAAAAAATTCAGATTTCTCCAGAACTCGATGATAATAGTTTAGACCTCAATGTGTGTCTTAATACCAACAATAAAAAATGTTTTATAATTCTGTCTTGGCGACAGATATGATTTTAAAATGTTGCCAGCTATACCGGCTATATAAAAATTTTGTATTCGGGCTTTGATAAATATCTACGGTTTCGATATAAATTCTGAAGGAAATCCTTTTATGCGTTATATACCATGCGTATGCAAGTGCGATAATTCCACAAGTGAGAAGAGATAGAGAGATTGATGGTTGAAATTCCATCTATTGTTTTATTACTACAATATATCCTTGTGTAATTACATAAGAAATCCAAGAACGGATTGAATCTGAATATGTCTTTTTGTGCTTTTCTAAGTATGATAGATTAAAAAATTGCAGAATGCTAGGTGCATGAAATTTAGAATATGAATATGAAATCTGTTTTCAAGTTTTTGAGATAATGGATTTGATTCAATTTTAGTAATAAGAAATGTCAAAAATGCATATTCGATTCTTTTCAATATGCAGTGAAGCTAAACAGAAAAGCCACCAAAATATGCTGCCGTTGGAAAAAGTCATACTACTGGTTTTTACACGTTTATAACAGAAGCCTAAAATACAAAATTACGAATTATTGAGCGAAAATAAAATCAATGAAATATGTTAGTATTAAATAATCGACATTTTCTAATACATTGTTGTGTTTGTAAATTAATATTTAATTTTTTTAAACTTTTATTAATTATAAACTAACAGGCAGTCGAAAATTTAAAATTATGCATGGCATGGAAAAATTTTCTTAATTAAATTTTCTGATATTTTGTTAAATAATTTTGATAGTGTACACTTGTTTAATATATATATATATATGAAATGATATTTTAAAATCTACTTTAAATCCTAATTAATTTAGCCCATATTAACTTCATTCTAAAATGTTATTTTATTTGCTGACCCAATTCCCGATTTTTATGGGCCGCGGTGACCTGGTGGTAAGGTCTCGGCTTGTAAGCCGTAGGGTTTCAGGTGCGAGACCCGATTCCACCGAAGAACCGTCGTGTAAGGGGGTCTGTTGCACGTTAAATCCGTCATGCCAAACGTCCTCCCGCTGGTGTGGTGTGGAGATGGGGGTACCAGCTCAGGTGTCGTCCTCGTCATCTGACCGCGGTTCAAAATTATGTGGTCCGTCCCAAAATAGCCCTAGTGTTGCTTTACAACGGGACGTTAATATAACTAAACTAAACTCCAGCTTTTTATTTAATTCATTATACACGCTTTATATAAAACTGCTCATTTCAACATTTTCCCACTCTCCAAGGGAAGGGATAAAAGTAGGGATAAAAGTCCTTGATGTCTGCAACATTCTTTTAAAGATACCTAAATTTTCCTTTCCTAAGACTACACGTGTCAAAGAAATTCGTATAAGAATCTCAAAATAAAAACCACTGAAAGGAAAAAATGCATACTGTCGTTTCTTTCTTGTACATAATATGCCACCCGTGATGAAATAAATCAAAGTTAAAATTTCCAAAAGTTTCTTCTTCTCGGCCACGCATCTGCTAAATTATGTTTTACGTATGTATAGTATAAATAACAATAGAAAGTTGGTGAACATTAAATTAAAAATTCAGTTCAAGTAAAATATCTCTAAATCCAACGTGCTTTTACATTTATTTTTCCAAAACAACTCAAATGCTTATTCAGTAATTATATTGGCAGAAATAATGCTGTTTCAGTCTATATAAATTGTGACAAATGGAACGTTTCCAAGTTATTTATATTCATAGAGGACAGCAACTCAAGTTCTAAGCATTCAGTATTGTCGAAATCATAGGCTCGTGAAATGGCCGAAAACTACTGCTTTTCTTCGAAACAAATGATTGCTAAGCCGGATATGTTTTCCATCAGCTAAGCATCAATGAGCCTAAACAGGTAGTTGCGGATCGCGATCTCTTCTGCTTTTGCTTCAATAAGTCCTTTCTGTTCAAAATGTTACGTTTTGAAGATTTAATCTGAATTCTTCTGTCCAGTGGGTGATTTATGCCCGTATGCAAGTCCTTAGAGCTCCAAATTATAGTGGATGGTTTGGAACATGTCTTGGTCAAATGTGTTTTTGTGCGATAGGTTTTCCGTCGTATATTGATAAGGAAAATTTTTCATGTGTAAAAGATGAACTAAACATTTTAAATGAAAAATAAATGATTTTTGTAAAATATTTTGTTTTAGAAAAAACATAGAAAAATTTCATTTATTTTAGTTCAATTATTCTTTAAACAAAATCAAAAGAATGAAATATTTCTAATACGTGATATATATATTTTTGCTTAGATGTCAATAACGTAATAAAATGTGGGCGCTTTTTCAATTACATAATAGTGTTAAATCTTAATCCGACCAAAAACAGTGTTCATTAAATATTCATAGATTTTTTTGTAAATTTGTAAGACTATTCATATTTTAGAAATTCAAAAGATATTTACTAAATTATATTGTACTACATTTATATGTAATAGTGCTATAACTTTTTTATACTTGGTTACTTCAATGAGTTTGGAGTGCTCATATGGTCACAGTTGTTGGCTTTCACTATATTTTAAATTCAAAAGGTACTTCATGTACTTTAAAACTAGCTGGAATGGTCTCCAGAAAACCTTTAATAAACATCATGCCAGAGAACATCTTACATGATATTGGCGTACAATAGTTACGAAATGTTGACCTTTGGCGTGAAATTAACATTTTTACTGAATATATCGTGGCATCCTTGGCGAGTTATGACGATTAATCGCTGACATGTGTTAATAGTATCCAAAAGTTGAAACTGTATTTTATTCACGCTCTTCCCAACCGGTTGAAATAAAAATTTGGCGCAGAACTGCACCTGTAGTCATAAAATCACGTACCGAATTTGATATATTTAAATCATTGCGTTTTTGATTTATCGTATTTACGTGGTTCTGGAAATATAGACCTGCAGACAGTCAACCCGTAATTACATTTGGCTCAAACTTTTATGGATTTCTTATACCTTTTATATCTGTATACCTAATTTTATCTATCTAGCTCTCTTCTTTTTATATTTATCGTATTAACTTACATTCGAACAGTGGGACAGACAGACGTTCTTTAAACAGATTTTACTGAAAATTTGATTTAAAAAAATGCAAATTTCGTGTAAAGACCGTATACATAATTTCATCCGTCTAGCTCAATGCGCTTTTGAGTTATCTTTGTCACAGATAGATGGAAGGATTTTTTCCAAAAATGTATGTTTAAAACTCAGCGAGGTCTAAAGCATGAAAATTCGACAAATGCTCGATTTCGATTTTTTTTTTTTTTTTTTTTTTGACGGTTAGTATATTCTCTATTTTTCGTATACGAAAAAGTAAAAAGTCAGTTAATAGATATAATTATGTTGTGGACAAAAAGATTATATATGCATTTGTCAAAATTACATTACCAAAAAAATGTGTAAAAGCTTATAATTCTTTTCTTTTAATTTCTTATGTCGTCTCCCGCTTTAGCGAGTTTCGATACTGTTTTGGATAACTTTTTTGTATTCCAGTTTCTTATATTTATTTCTAATGTTTGTTATTGTATGGTTAAAAAAATAAGTTTATCCGGAAACAAACACTTTTTGTTAATTTTTTTCTCCAAAATTTAAATTATTTATTAATCTTTTGTCTTACTCCACTTTTTATATTCGCCTTAGTAATGTTTATATCATTATTTTTATTTACGCAAGAGGGAATTATATATAAAAAAAACTAAATGGATAATTTAAATTTAAGTACACAATTGAGAAAGAATAATAACGAAATTATATTTATAGATTACAGCAATTTTCTCACTTTTATCCGTTTTTCATCAATTCAAAAACAATTTTTTCCGCTCAGTTTTCGTATACAAGCAATGTGTGCGCGCCGAGGCTTATTATCCGTTTCCATATTTTTTCCTTATTATTTTTATTGTGCATATAGAATTTAATTTTTATAATTTTTACTTTCTTTTACACGAAGTACCGAAAGAGAAAGTAGAGTCATCTTCCAAAAATTCTAGCTCGAGATTTCGAACAATCGCCACTCTTCAGAACTCCTTCAGTACAAAAGAACATATTTTTGGAATTATGTCTGTTTGTGAATATAACTGAAAGAGACTTTGAGATGAATGGATGAAATGAGGTATATGGTCTTTAATTACATTCGTCGATTATTCAATTTTTGAATGGCATCCGTTTTAGAGGATTCCTGATTGTACGGTTATCCGAGTACAAACGAACACGATAATTACGAAATAAAAGAAAAAAAATTGATAAAATTTGAAGTTTGCAAAAGCTCATCAATTGAAGACCAATAACTTTTGGAAAAAATTTATATTTAGTGATGAAAGAAAGCTCCATATTTTTGGTTTTGACAGCCGTCGCACCGTATGGAGAAAGCCTAATACTGCTTTGGATCCAAAAATATTTACGTCCTACAGTTGAGCATGGTGGTGACTCCGTTATGATTTGGGGTTGTATGGTTTCATCCGGGGTAGGAAATTTAGTTCTTATAGATGACATTATAAACCATACGGTTTACTTGGATATACTTCGCAGCAATCTAAAGGAAAGTATTCAAAATTTGGGTTTAGATGGAAATTTCTTTTTCTAGTAGGACAACGACCTCAAACAGAATGCACGTATCGTCAAAATGTGGTGTATTTTTCATTATAAACAGCAATCGCACACACCATCACAGTACCCCCACATCAATGCCATTGAATATCTGTGGGTCACACTCCAAATAGGGGTTCAAAAACACAAAATTAGAAACAAAACCCATTTAAAACCAAGAAAGAAGTGTTGTAAGAAGAATGGAGTGCAATATCTTCAGATACCACCAAAAATGGGTCGAATCAATACCAGGACGTTTAAAGGCCACTATAAAAGCCAAAAGACATGCAATTAAATATTGACGCTTTCTTTCTTTGCGAGATATTACAAAAATTTCATTGGTGTATTCTCAATTTTTTGAGGTAAAAATTTGCGTATGCTTATTTAAAATGTTTCTGAAATTTTTCAGTTTAATGGTTTTTCGTTGATTTTTCTTAATTTTTGTTTTAAATTAAACCATTTGTTATATGTAAAAATAAAAACATGTTTGCACTTTTCGGTAATGTGTTATTTATATTGAAAGTTGGATTTAGCAAGTTAAAGTAAGGTGTACTCTCAATTGTTTGAGCCACTGTACATCTTACCTGTTTTCTTTCCTTCTAATTTTTTTTAGAAAAATATAGTGTATCTGAAAATTAAAATATGCGCCTACATTAAAAACACATTTTCTACAAAAAATATAAAATTTTTGATTCATACATTTTTAATTTCTAAACAATCTTCTTAAAAACGTTTGAATTTTGTTTCGAAGCTTATTCCTTGGGAAATTAAATTTATTTTTGTTTGCATAATATCTATTTTAATGTTATTTTCTCAAATTCTAAATTTAGGCAGAATTTTCTTACGAAAAACATTAGAATTTTAAATTTAATACACACTTTCTGTTCGAATTTCGCATTATAATTTCTCATTATGTTCTGTAATTCTTGAACTACAGAATAAACAATCTTCATTTAAAAATATTCTGTAGCTGTTTTAATGCTTCACAGTGCAAAAAAAAAAATGATTTCTCAGTCGAACCTCAATATTTAAAGATTAAATAGAAGCAGAATTTTTTTTTTTAATTTATTAACTGGAAATATGTTTATTAAGTTATCTGCAAGATTTTAAGTGAATCGTTTTGTAAGCTTTTAAAGGAAGGAGGTATTTGCTTTATATCTCCTTTTAGCCAAAGCGCTCATTTTTTTTCCAATTTTTAAAAAAAAATTTGACATTTAACTGATATATTTTGGCTACATTGATTTTCTTTTTTTTTTTTTCGTTCTATATTATGCAAAATTTCAAAAATATTATAGTTTTACATCATTTTTTTTAAAAATTCATTCCTAACGTTGTCTTATAGTTTAGAAATAAATTTTATGGCATTATAACAGAAATCATCTATTTAATTTGCGATTTAATGAAAACTTTCATTGTAAGGTCAAAATATTTGCCACATATTTGTGACACTGCACTTGGATGAAAAAACTGGGAGACGGCTCATTATGTGAGACTAGTATCGAATTGATTAAACGACATGGACGATTTTAATCAACTATTTAAATTCAGCTGCCACAAATTCTTTTATTTTTTTAAAATATGGGTGCGAAAAAGTTTTTTTATTAGTGAAATAATTGGAAATTTTGATAGTGATTTTACGAGCTTCAGTTTGGAACCTTCCATATAATGGTGAAATAGGATAGAAGGGTGGATTTAAGTATTTTGTATCCCTTAGATATGCAAATTGTGAAACATTTTTTAAAAATAAACAAGTGGATTAAATTTCACTTTTCAATTCATTTTATTTTGATCAATATATTAATGACTGATGTTGGTATTTTTTTTTTTTTATTTCCTAAAAATACATGTTCTTATTTATTTACTAGGACTCGTTAACACCACTGTAACCACGGTTAAATTTTTATGTAGACGTCTAGTGTTTGTAAATACATATACTAAGTGAAATTAATAAATATTTAGGAATCGGACCAATTAATTTTATTTGAAATATTAATACTACTCATATATTCCATTAATTCGCAAAAAAATTGCAAACTTATTTATTCAGCCAATTGGATGATACCTTTTAAATCAAATAGTCCCCTCCCCTCCCCCGTTTAGTGTAGATTGCCCAATTCGAAATCCGTGGCTGAGTGGTATCATATCGAAACAGCAATTCGAAACATGGACTTTGGAGACTAATCTAGGATGTCTGAATACTTCTTTTTCTACATTCGTGATGGCAGAAGAATACAGAAGAAATGGAATAATGTTCGAAGGAATAATTATTTAAACTAAGATTACTCAGTAAAATAAGATTTTATTCGATGTATAGTCAACATAGTGGGGAAAATTCTTCAGAGACTAATTTTAGAATAAATCTTCATTACATATTTATCTGAATGAAAAACATTTAATTAGTACTCGGGAGTTCTAGCGTGAGAACGCTTTTAAGGTGTACGTACACACTAGAAGATTTTTTTTTTAAATTTTAACTTTAAAAATCCAGTTTTTTCACAGTAGGTTATTAATATATGTTTCAACTCATTTCAGTGAGAAAAAACCATATTACACTCATTATTAATTAATTAAATAATATTTAATGAGCTAATTAGTTTATTTTTTGAAACATGATATCTTAAATTCTAATTTGTACAGACACACAATTCTAGTTGGAAATGATGCCTAATATGAGTCTTCATGTTGTCTGCCTCAATCAAGTTATAAAAATGTATAGTTTTTTTAAACAATTTTTTTATCAACAAGGAATAGAAAAAGCGAGATTTTTTCAGTAATTTTCACATTTAAATAGCTATTAAAAATTTATTTCTATATAATTTTGATTGAGGCACAAAACATCCGCTATTTCATACAGATTTATTTTGATATATAAATAACTGTATTTGGTTCATTTCTTGTTGAGTTACGATTGTTTGAATGAAGCAACAGAGTGGGAAAATATCATTCTTCATAAAATGAGTTTTAAAAACTCCATGACTAGAGTTTTTAATGAAAGCACCTAAAGAAAAATAATTATAACTCGAGAAATATTTCGAATATTGACAACATCTTGGTATCGTTTGAAAGCTAAATGGTCAGTGAACATTATTAAGCAATAAAAAAATATTCGATATTTTGAACGATTTTGGAAGTTTCAAGTGTGTACATACACCTTAACTTCACATAGCATCTATAGCACCGTTGTGCGGGAAAAAAAAGTGCTCTAAATTGTCTACAGGACCATCTGTTGTACCTAGATGTACTACAATTAGAATTCACACCAGTTCTTTATGGACAATAAATATTCACACAAAAAAATTTTAGAATTTAAATTAAATTTTAAAAAAATTAAAATTCAATGTTTTTTTTTTCCAATAACTTTGAAACATTTGCATCATTTCGAAATGCAAAACAGTAAAAGTTCAGTAATGCCAATTTTATTTTAGCATAATTTTTTTCAAAATTTAGCATTAAGCCTAGTTTTGTAACAATGCATTTCTTTTCTATAAGCACTTGTGATAAAACAGCTAATTTATGAATAATTACTATGATATTTGACCAACTGTCGCTCAGCAAAAATATAGAATTTCGTATTTTATTACTAATTAATTTTTAAACATATTTTAAAATATTGGATTTTTTTTTTTATCATGATGATGTTTTATAGACTATGATTTTTCTGTAAATCGCATATAGTGAAAACGATTATGTATTGAATTCGATGCAATGAAAATAAACGATGACAAGACAAACTAATTATATCTAATACATTATCGTATTTCAATGTTTCGAATTAAAAATTCGAATTTTCTTCTTTCTTTTGAATTTAGAACACAGAACCTTAAACTGTGTAAATGAGGACAGATTATAGCTTTAGATTATACCACAAAAAATTATGTAATTAAAATAAGAAAGAATTGAGAAAACTATTGAGGAAAACTATGAAGAAACTATTGAGAAAATATAGAATTTCCTTACATATGCTAAACATTTCATTTAGATGAATACAAGAGTTCATAATTACAAGCGTAAATTTAATGGTATTAAGAGATAAGAATTGGATCAAATCTTCTCAAAGAGGAAAAGCCGAAATAAATAAACAAAAAATAGAACTTGATGGTGTATAACCTTTTAAGCCAACTTGAAAGTGTTACACTTTTTACTGTCCCACACATGTCAAACCACTCCCACATGCGATGCTAAAACATCTGTCCCGATTGCAGCAGATGTACACAAGTAAACAAATTTTTAAACAATGGTTTAAGCGATGATGGATAATTCTTTCGCATCAGAACCCTAGAGCTATGAGGAACAGATTAAAACTTTTAAGTAAATATCGTTTGCGATTAGGACGCTGTTCTGTTAATTTTCCCACGCGTTTATTATGATTTGAGGTCGCCTGCATTTGTTTCAAATGCTTCTGGTGTTGTTTTTATCTTTTTTTGTTTTTTTTTTCCGCTTACTGATTTGAATGGTGCAGCTTTCTCGTCCAAAATTAAAAGAATCATGAAGTGGTTGGCGACATTAATTGTTTTGTGAACAAAGATATCCTCGAATAACAGTTTGATAAGGATTAATTTTAATCACCTACGAATTTGTGTAGCCTCCTAATTAGCTAGCCCATCCTATTTGGGACATTTATTGCTATTCCAGTCTCTATAATAACATAAAGAACACTTGATATATTGAGTGTTTTTTTTTTTTGGTACTTTTCCGTTAGTCGAGTGGAAGCGAAAAATCGCCAAATGTAGAATTCCGCTAAATTTCTGACGCCAAATTCGCGTTTGGTTCAGAATTCGTTAGCTTGGAGCAAGCGAAAACTCGCCAAATAATGTAGAATTCCGCCAAATTCGAGTTTGGTTCACAATTTTTGACATTTGCTTCCGGCTAACGGAAAAGTACCATTTTTTTAAATGACGTAATACTTTCATTTTAGATTTAAATGCTAAAAATTTAATAATTGGACATACGTGCCAGGCACGTCATTATAACACAAGCAATCAAAAATTCAATCGTTAAAAGAGAAAGGAAATTTTTTATTCATTTTTATATTTCCCTTTCTTAATTGTTTCACATTGTAATAGCACATTCGCAACTCGCTTCAGTTTTTTTGTGCTCATACTGTGTTAAAATTCTAAAGATTAGAAGAAAGATTGAAATTTTATGACTCTCATCGTATTTATTGCACCAAGTAGTTCGAAAGGGGAAAAAAAATCGAAGAAAAATTTCTGTTAACTGTTATTAATTATTGTTAAATTTCTTCTTGGTATCTGTGAAAAGGGGTGATAAGAATTCTGATAATCTTTATGGCGAATAGAGGACATAAGAAATAATAGATGAAAAAAGAATAATTTCCTAAATTTCATATTTTAATAGAACAAAATTTTCAAAAGTTGCTCTTTTGGGTACTACCTAGTTCGCCGCGGATAATCGCTGAGTTTAATTTCTGTTCAATCTCTTGTGCATAATTTGACCAACCCCTTCAATAAAATTATTTTTAAGCATCAAATTAGAATGAACATTAAAGACGAGTTATTTTATGTTCTGAATATTATGTGTACTAACCTTCCTAATGGAGTTGAATCTAATGATATTACGTCTGGGTAAACTGTTTTTGAAACGAAATCTGCCTTCGGTAATAATGTAATTTCTTTCTTTTTTTTTTTTTTTTTTTTTTTCCCCATCTTGTAAATTGCATCGATATTAAACTGAATCCTTTAGCTTTCAAAAATGGTAGAAAATTACGCAATCAAATATTTAATGAAGCATTGAAAAGGATTGAATTTTATTGCAACAGTGATGTATATTGTAGAAGAAAATATTTTTTTAAGCTCCCAAAATTTAGAAAAAAAATTCCATGGTAATAAAATTTGGTATCATTTAAAACTTTTACGTTTAAAATATTGAAAAATAATTTTATGCAGTAATATTTTTTCAGTTATCGCGTAAAAAATAAATATATCGGTTAATTTTTAATAAATTAAAATTGCAAAAAAAAAAAAAATCTTTCCGAAAAATATATATTTACTTGCCAAAGTATTTGTCTTAAAGTATGTGTATGTGTGCGCCAAATTATGTTTATATATATTTACTCGCCAAAGTATTTGGTATCTTTTAGCTCAAACTGTCTTACAGCGTCGACACACATTTCCCTTTATTATTAGTAAAGATGTATGTTTATGAAAAAGCATTTTTACTGATGCAAGCATTTTTGGGGGATTTTCGCTTCTGCAACGTTTACATTACTGAATCTCAGATCTTTTAAAAAGTGCATATTCTGGGTAATAATGTGTTATTTTGGACTTATCTTCCTTTCGGGATTCGGTGTTGTTGCATTAATCTTGAATAGTTTTCTTCAATCATTTCAAAGACTTGTGTATTTATTTACTTTTAAAATTTCTGTATTCAAAGAGAAATCGAATCGTATAATAATCGAAAAATTCTAAAACGATATTTTGATGAATCTCCCCATTCTTAATCTCCTCAAGTCCGATTTTTTTTTTTTTTTTTTTTGAATTGTTCCTGTTTTTCTTGTCTTGAAACAAAATAACTGTATAAAAAAAGCAACAAGTAGAAAGGTTGAAATTTGACTGATACCTTTGTATTTATGTTATATATCAATAACATCAGTATATCAGATCTTATTTGCCAATTGATTAATTGTTCATCTAATCGTGTGTATGATCAGGATTAATCAAAAACTCAACAGACAAGATAAATGACATTTGATAAGTGATTTGACATCAAGGTAGTAGATCTTTATCAAATTTTGAACCTTTATCAAATTTCAGTCACATGAGATCCAAAATATTTCTGTTGTTGTTTCTTATGGCACTTGCCATGGAGAAGCCCGCTGTTACGAAGACACCGATTTTAAGCCGGTGGGCGAGCGTCTCTTGTTTTAAGTAGCGTCAACTAGAACCAAGAGTACGACTTAGCTACTCACGCATCACATTCGCTTGCACAACCCCTTTTTGCAGGGGAGCACATTCACACATCTCACAGATAGAACAAAAGAAGAACAATCATGCCCGAACCGGGACTCGAACCCAGGACGCCCAGATCACGGGGAAGACGCGCTACCCCTATGCCAGGACGCCGGCAAAATATTTCTTGATTCTGTGTACCTTACTAAGAAGCTAAAGACGACATGCGCTGAATTGTGCGGATAAATATACGAGAAGATTTGAAGAAGTCATTATTTATATATCATTCATTGCAAATTAAAACATTCTAACTTTAAGATATTTTTTTTACTGAAATCATCTTTATATAAAAAAGAACAAAATGTGATAAAGCAAGAAATATATATAATATTAATCGGTGGGATAACCTGGTTGGTAGGGCGTTGGACTCGCATTCCTTAAGTTAAGTTCGAACCCCACCGGCCATAGACTCTCCGTCTGTGTGGTGACTGGCGCATGTATGAATCTATTGTGGTCACAAAATCATCCATGTAGAGAGTAATACCGCTGGGGGTACTGGTTCAGAGGTGATTGTTCTCCGATTCAAGTCTAAATTATGATTTATGGATGAGTGAATGAAATGCATGAATGAAGTTCGCCCCTTAAAACGGGTAGTGACGCGTGAGTAATTAAGTCTATTCTTGGCCCTATTTGGCGCTACTGAAAAAACAAGAGACACTCACTCGGCTTAAATCGCTGACAGATAACTATCAGCGGGCTTTTAAAGTACCATAAGTAACAACACACAACATAATATTAATTTTCAAACTTTGTCTCTAAAATGGTTGAGTGTCTCTTCATTAACGATCAATGAAGATATAATAGGAGCAGCAGAACCCTGCAGAGCGAAAAATCTCGAACATTATTTTTGTACTGAAAAAAAAAAGCCAAGAAACAACAAAAGAATACATAAATTGTTGATAAACAAATACCTTTTTCGTGAAGCATTTTCCAATTCCCCCCCCCCCTTCAGCTGGCCCATTAGTAGAGTCAAAAATTAATTAGTCAATTAAATAAAATTATCCAATTTCCAGTTCTTATATTTTTAGATAGTACGCAACAATTTAAAAACGGTACATGATTTGAATATATCGATAAATCAAGCTTACACGCTCTAAACATAGAATTGTCTTTGCTTCGAATTATCTTGTCACTTTCTTCGTAGCAATAACCATACTCGAGAGTTCTAAATCTTGGGCCCCAGCATTCCGTTAACTAAAGCACATTGGCCTTTTTTGTTACTGTGTTTGGACGAATTAACCTTACGCATACTTTATGGTATTTTTTCTTATATATTAATCATTTCTTATCGTTCGCAAAAAGAAGCTTTCGCTTGAAAGATTCAACGCTTCATACACAACAGCAGATTAGAATACGCAAGTTTTCGAGTTGGATTTAAGCGACGGACCAATAACTCTGCCTACGGGCAGGAAATGAATAGATGCTATCTGCTACTTGATACATTGCAAGTAGTAATTTTCGAATTCCTCTATATTTACTACAGTTGAGAAGATTTTGAATATGTAGAAATAAGGTGTTTAAGATAATGGTAAGTCCAGCATTCCTAAGTGTGAGACTTTTAGTAATTGATCATTTTTTGTAAAATTCTGAATAAACGTTTGTTTTTCTCAAAAGGAGATTTCCAGCAAGAAGAAACTAAAATGAATTTTGTGATCATCTTTGGCAAAATATATCAAAATTCTTAGTACAGTAGAGCTATCCCAATTCTTTTATTGTTGCGAGTTCTTATAGATTGGGAGCGGTTGGCAAGTTTGGAGCTGTGTGTTAGATCCAAAATGAATTAAAATAAAAAAATAATTAATATTAACAATTAATCATGCATTTTCTAATTAAAAAATCTTTAAATCTGAACTCATTTAAGACAAAATTTTGCCATATGAATCCCATTGTCAGACTTCAGACGCTTCAGAGTCATTGAATATGACCCATTTTTGTTAAATTATATTTGATTTAGTTTAATTATGATTATAACCCGTTTCAAAGTAAAACGAGAACTATATTGGAACGGACCTCTTAATTTTGAACCGCGATCAGATGATGAAACCATGACCCAAACTCACGAATATCTTCAGAACAATTTTTGAAAGGAATGTTTTAGAGATATATTTATGGTGAAATATAATTGAATGGATACGACAAAAGAAGATATAGTCATTAGATCTACAAGTGCTTTTAAAGTACATTGATATTATTAAATGTATAAAATAACAGAGATGAGATAAGCAGATCATGTGATTCACATGTCAGCTAAGCGAATTACAAAATAATTTTTGCAAAACCAGTCAAACAGCAGGATAGAGATAAATATAAAATTAGGTGATAAATATTAGAAATTTAATCATTAAATTAATTAATTGGAAATGCTGAAAATTGATCAAGATGGAATAGATTCATTTAGGATAGAACTGTGGGTTCTCGAATCCTTGACGATGAGGAATAAAGAATTTCATCATTCATTCACATTTCAATGATGAATAATGAATTCTTTATTGGTTTAAAATAATTATTTAATGGTGCTTAAAAGAATGGATGTTGTCTTCATTTCCAATGCTGTATAATTAACAGCTTAACTGTTTTGCGCGAGTGCCATTCGTGCATCGATTTATCGAATTTTGATAGTCGTAAGCAAAAACTAAACCATTCATAACGATTATAATTCAATATTAAAATTACTTCGAATACATAGATAAGTCAAGTATTCAGTGGATTTCCATTTGAATCAAAATAAGAAAATATTCCCAAAATAGAAGCTGTCATCTTATTAGATAGTAAAGAAAATGTTGTTGCTTCTGATGGCACTTGCCATGGACAAGTCCACCGATTTCGAATTCAACGATTTTGTGCCGGGAGAGAGCGTCTCTTGTTTTCAGTAGCGCCAACAAGGGCCAAGAGTCCGATTTTGCTACTCACTCATCACATTCGCTTCTACAGCCCCTTTTTACAGGGGAGGGGCACATTCACACATCTGACAGACAGAACAGATGAAGAAAAACCATGCCCGAACCGGGACTCGAACCCAGGACGCCCAGGGGGAAGACTCGCTACCCCTACGCCAGGACGCCGGCTAGTAAAGAAAATAAAACAGTTAAGTGGTTAAGGATTGTAATGTAAAGGATTACGTATTAATTTATACAAAATTAATTTTTACAGTTAAATGGTTTCATGTGTAAAATTTTTAATTCGGATCTATATCAAGTAATATCATCACTATTGAATAGAATAAAAAGCATTCTCTTCTTTGTTAAACCTTCAGGTTGTAGATTTTTTCCGTGATAAGTTTCCCTAAAGAAAATTTTATATATATATATATATTTTGATTTTTGTTCTCACTTAGTATCCTGTTAACGTTGGTTCATTTTTGCAATGACCATTTTTCTGTAAAATTTAAATGATCATAATAAATAGGATACCCGCATTACGAATACCTTACTTAATATGTGACACGAACCTCATCTGCTCACGAATGTATTGTGATTATATAGCACCTGATAATTTTTCAGCTGTGGCGTGAAATTATATTAAATAGGGTCGGTCTGAAACAGTTTTTCAAGGAAGGCCATCTGTACTTCATCTAAAAAAACATGTGGGTTTATTGTTCCAATGTGGGAAAAGGATTAGCTGACGCATTTCAACCAATCATTGCAATTTTTTTTATTAATGCGCTTTCATTCAGCTAAAAAACGATGCTGAATTGAATCTTAAGAATAGTTCGTTTTTCGTGAACTCATTGAAATGGTGTATCAGGATTCTTTCTTTTATTCCCCAATATAAAAACAATCTTTCGGTATATAAGGCCTCATATCTTAGATAAATTACTTGTGTTCATAATACAAAGTTATCCTAAATGAATGACAGATATTAATATTTATAATTTCGAAACTATTGCACATAATATAATCAATAATAAGTGAAAATAGAGGAAAATCATTTCAACATTTTTTTAATTACAAATGTGTGAACTTTTCGCGACGCAGACATCAAGTATGTAATTAAGTTCATTCCACGCATTTTGAAGTTTTACTGTCATTAATTCTTCGTGCTGGAACATTGATACATTCTTGTGGTTCATTGACTGTTTTCGGCAATGGGGTTTGTAGAAAAGCTCTTTAATGTATCGCCTTAAAAGGAAATCACATTGAGTGAGATCGTGAAACTTGAGTGGTCACGTGATGAATGGTAAACCAGTGTTAGCTGCATGTCCAATCTATTGTTGTAGAAACTCCACATTGAGCAAGCTATGAACATCCAAATCCCCAATGGGTTGGGCCTATCTTGTCACAAAATAAAATTCGTGCAGTCCTCAAGGAATTGTGGAATTAACTATATTTCTACTATATTCAGATACTGTTCGTTTCAGTATTCCGAGGCTACCACGTTTTGACGATTCTATCTAGCTGAAAGGCGGGAAACCAAAGGATGAGTCAATTCTGGTATTCTTTGTCATTTTTTTACCTTTATTTTCGCCCCATTGGATAATTTAACGTTCAGTCCCCCACCCATACGTACTTATGACCATACTTTATTCCTTACTTAAAATTCCGTATTGATTACTTATATGGTTAGTTCCAGTGGCGAAAAAGCTTTCAAAAATGGCACGAAGAATATATAATATCATTAAGTATGACCGAGATTATCTATCCGTTGTTTATTTCAAAATGTTATCAAAAAATTCAATAGCATAAAAAAAGAAATGGTTTGACATAAAAGTATTTATTATGTTTTTATTATGGATTAACAAATTTTAAAAACAGAAATCGTCCATTTTTTATCGTAATTTAATATTTATGTTTCTTTCAAAAAATAAAAATTGCTCTAAAGTATTTTATTGTGAATATGTATCTTTTTCCGACAAATCATAAGTTACCCGCAGTTTTTATGTCTCTTGAGTTCGCATTTAATCCGAATTCATTTTATTGTGAAATGTTAAAAGTCCCCCTCCTTTCATATCTTCTCTCATCCTTATTTTGAACAAATAAACACTTTCTACGCATGCGTAAAAATGCGGAGGGTTTTTGAATCCGAGGACGAGCAATAATCTAGTTGGACGATGTTAAAAACAATATTTGAGATGTTTTTATTTATTTTCATGTATCACTGTTTATTTTATACGTAATAGTTTTGAAAGCATAAATCTTAAAATTCTGATTAACCCTGTAGATAGAACCTATTTCTTTATCCTTTATTTATATGCCCTTGTTCTTTATAATTTCATGTTGGAAATTTTCTTCAAGCCTTTATGATTTATTTATTTAAACTGAATATGCTATAAAATTTCAATTTTCGCTTGTTCTTTTTGCTTTATACGTTAAGATGTTGATTCAGCACAAAATGTGTCTGATCTTCTGAATTTAAGTAATTAAAAATCGAATATACTTACCCACATGGTTTTATAATATTTTCTCTTATTTATTTGTGCTGCAAGTAAGCGATTTACATATTAAGCATAAACAATTGCTTTGTTTAAGAAGAGTAAAGTATATCTTGCATTCGGTTAAGATATCTACATTTCAGTTAGAAATCGCTATGTTATAAGCAAATGAAAGAATTTTTTTTGTAATAAACTTATTGAGACAAACATTTTTTTTTAAATTTGAAACTATTATAAGTGTCAAATGTATGGATGAAAATTATTTCATTTAATCTATTTATTGTATAATAAACCTGCATCCTATTTATTTCATACGAACTCGGGAGTTAAATGATGCCCCTGACATGATTACCTCGGAAATGAAATTCTTTGTCTTTATATATCTTTTTCTTTTGCGAATTCTGCTATTAAGAGTTTTGAAATTTTATTTTCTTGGATCACTAGTTAAGTAGGTAAATCATAGATATAGAAGTTGCAACAAGACAATTTCTGTTTTTGGACTACACGTATTTTTGTACCCTTTTATGGAAAAAAATTTTCGTATTATTTATACCACGACAAGAAGCTTAGAATCAGTGTTTCAGCAAAATTTAGTTCAGAACTCCCTGAGACGGAAAACCATATTTTTGGAATTATGTGTGTCCATCTGTGAATACGATGGACACACATAAACGCAACAATGGACTCACACAAATGTTTTGAGCTAAGCGAATGAAATTTGGTATATAGTCTTTACACTACATTTGCACATTTTTTTCAAATTTTGAACGAAATAGGGCAGGCGTGGGGGGGGTCTAGGGATTGACCGCTGATTGATTTGCACTTTTGTATGGATGTAAACAATAAACTCAAAAGCGCGATTATTTAAATGCATGAAGTTTGATATGTAATCTGTTTAGGATAATAGTAGTTCTGCATGAACTTTCGGTTTCATTTGGTCAAGAAAAGATCCCAAAATGCACATTCGATTTTCTGGTGCCAGCGATTAATCGCCAAAATTCACATACTAGAATCAGTAAAATCGCTGGATTAGAGGCAAAGATTGATATTAAAAAAATTATTTTTCTCCAGTGGTGGTGATTTTTCCAGTGGTACTGGTGAATATGTTCTTGCGTTTTTGTGTTTATTACTTACATCTATACGAAAGTAACGACCAAGAGAGGTCAATCAATAGACCACCTCCCTTATTTCGTCCAAAATTTCATAGAATGTGGTATAAAGACTAACAAATTTCATTCGTTTAGCTCAAAGCTTTTTTTGTACCCAAAAAAGTACACAAGTACTGGTTTTTTTAACCATATATTACAAAGCAATCACCTTTGGTTTAGCCGGCGTCCTTCCATAGGGGTAGCGCATCCTCCCCGTGATCTGGGAGTCCCGGGTTCGAATCCCGGTTCGGACATGGTTGTTCTTCATCTGTTGTAAAGTCTCGATCCAATAAAAGGTAGCGTTATGATCAAATTCTTTATTTACAGCTTTATTTACATAAAATTACAGTTCATCATCTAGGTTAAATGAGTTCTAGGTTAAATGATTCTTATTTGACACAATAAGGATAGTTCCTCGAATACTTTCGGAGAAACCCTCCAAGGAAACTGCTCGCCGACTCTTAGCGTTCTCGCAAACAGGCGTAGCTCCAGGGATCCACCGAATCTTTTCGGGTGGAATTCTAGTTGGACACTCCGCTCTCTGCCTCAGTGTCCACGATTCTCTTCTCTCTTCCAATCTCCTCGCACTTTTATTCTGTCCCCACCCTCATTCACATCGGACTATTTTCCCGGTTATCCAATAGTCGTTCAGCAACAACTTCACTGGTCTACCGTCGACCGTGGGAATCCGTTGGGGAGCCACCCTCCACAATGTAAAGAATGCAGGTTTACATCTGTTTCAAATACAATGCAGGTGGGGTCCCTTATCTGACCTCGCACTAATTGCCCAGATGTCCTTACTTTAAAGGGGTTGACCACCTGACACTTCTGGAAGCACTTACACTGCGGTAGGGCGTCGCCATTGCTGACACTGCTGCCTGGATGCGAATTATGGAGCGTGGTAAAAGAAACGTCACCATGGTCAAGCAGGGAAGAAGCTGAATCATTACACTGTGTTCAATCTGTGAGGTGTGTGAATGTGCCCCCCTGTAAAAAGGGGTTGTGCAAGCGAATGTGCGAGTTTCATCTTCATATGAGCTAGAAGTCAGACTTCTGCCCTCGGATGCTGAGGGGTCTTTACCCTCTGAAGCTACTGCACCCCGTTTCCGTGGTAACGCGAACACGATATCATCATCACTACTGGTTCAGTGTGATAAAAATAAAAATCTGAGCACTCGAAGTCATCTTGGTCTTAGCCCAAGGTCCACAATTTGTGCGGGGATTACACTTTTATCACAGTATATGCGCCGAAGTTTCGAGTCATTATTCCTGGTTTTCATAAAATTACTCAAAGATGATCATTCCTACTCTTCATATTTGTTTAAATTTGGTAGCTTTTTATTAGATGATCTGCCCTGTAGAGAACCAACACACACACATAATCTTTATTATTAGTAGAGATTGAAGTAGAAGTGTTATGTCAGAAATATTTTTCAGAACTGCAGGCGTTTTTAAATGATCGGTATTCATCAAATTCTTTAACATTTACGATATTTTCATCACATATTTTTCTTGCGCCAAATAAAGAAATTCGTAAATCATAAGATCTACATCGAATTTTCTGGTAGCTTAAGCCACCTATCAGAAATAGTCATTGTGCTTAAGCATTCAAAACCACTACACCTTATCGAAAAAAATTCTTTTTTCTATACTTGATATGATTAATATCTTGCAGTTCACGAAATCGTGAGAATTTCGTAAGTCGTTTGCGTAAGAGGAAGCGTATCATCCTCATCATAATTTATTGGGGAAATTTGACCTTGGAGAATCTGTAACAGCGAATCGTTTCCCTTATTCGGGAATTATGGAGAGGCCAGGTGATGAATTTTAATTGGTCACAGAACTCAGTAGTTGCTTTCACCCCTGCCGTGATGGAACCTGAAGAATATTGTAGACGTCTTGAATACAGAATAAGGTATTAACGAAAATTAAAAATTACATAAGAGGCTATTTTTAAATTTGCGTAATCTATACATTTCAAATAATCAGCCAAATCAAAGAACTAGTTTCCGGTTTCTCGAATTTTCATTTCATAATTTATAACGCTGAGATATGTTATCAGTGGTTGACTGTCTTCACTCCTCCATCCGTTTTCGAATCCAATCTCAAAAGCATCACTTCACTGTAGTTTTTTTTTTTCTATGGGAAGAAAAAACTAATGACGGAGTTCACCGACCCCCAACCAGTGAACAGAAATTTTGTCAATTTTTATTGCATATAAAGGCTGATAAAATTTCGATATATCATTAGTGGTCGCTTTTCCCTTTTTATTTTGCGGTAATTCTCGAAACAAACTTCCTCCGTACTCAATAATAGGACTGATTTCGACATTTTGTATACCTAGTTAACGATGCGGAATGTTTCATGTTTATTACGCAAGTATAATTTAAAATATTTTCATTTAAGGCATTAGAATGTAGTTCTACAAAAGTTTTCGACATTGCTAAAATAATGATATTAATAAGATGGACGAACAGCTACTCGCCGAAGGCGGTGACTCCTCTAAAATCTGCTTTTGTTATTGTTCCATATCATTAAAAGACAACCTTCGGTAATGGCATTTTTATACTAACCTCAAAAAATCTGAAATTTCCGTAAACTTAGATTGATGCAGGCAATCTAAGCTTATCTTTAAACTAGATATATACATAGTGTTAATCTTCATACGGTAAGCATCTGGGATATACAGAAATAAAAACTTCCCAATCGTCGGAAAATTTAAAAAGATTTTGAAATTTTGAAAGATTTACACGAGTCCGGAAACATCAATTTTGGCATTGTATTTTCTCTTTGTCTTTTGCTCAAAAACAGGAAAGGCTTGATAAATGAAATTTGATTTCTGATTTTTTTTTAAGTTGTAGATATGAAGCAAATTGTGGAAGAAATCAACGTAGGATTTGCTTGCTTGTTTGTCTATTTGTGCATAAATACTATCACTTAAAAGCTCAATAGACTTTATAAATGACTCTTAGTTCCTGATCTTAACATCAAAAGTGTTGATCTATGTCTAATTTTGAACTAAATAAATGAATGTGAGTCGTTTGTAGGTCTATTTGTTCGTGGGTATATCAGTGCAATAACTCACAATGGCAGTTAACTCGGTAAATGAAATTCGTAATGCTGCGTTTACCCAATATAGCTGATATTCAACTTATTTTCGATTTAAACGATAGAAGGGAAGAGATTCAAATTATATATGTGGGAAAAGGCAACGACCAGCATTAATATTTGAAATATATTTATTAAGATTAAAGTACAAAGGACAAAACATTACTACATAGAACATAAAAGATACATGAGCGTGAGCTGCACGTCTTGCAGTCTCACTGCCTAACTCTCGTCTGCCAATAATGGCGGGAAAGCATCACGTGATTAATGACGTGACGCAACATGGCCAGCATGGCGCCATACAGGATACGGGATCTGTCAGCGCTTCCCACATCGGCCATCATGACAGGATAGGCGACCTCGCCTTATGGTATACAGTACAATGAAGTAAATATATAAAACAAACAGCAAATACAGGAAAATAATTTGTAAAATTGAAATATTTCAACTTGAAACACAATTCAAGTGATATGTTCTATATTGCTGGACCATGGTTTCATATATTCTGCACAAGTTGAAGTTTTTGATGGTCCATCGAAGAAATCACACTTTTCAACATCGTATGTGTCGTTTGCTTTAATTTTGATCACTTGAATTGTGTTTCAAAAGAAAACCCTGAGAAATGGTATAGCCATGTTGCTTCCGTTCAGCAAATTATTAATTCTACATTTCAACGAAGTATCAATTCTACTCCATTCGAAATTCTGTTTGGAACTAAAATGAAATCTGAGCATGATATAAAAATCCCGGCCGAGCCCCCAAAAATGTGGGAAAAGGCAACGACCAGCATTAATATTTGAAATATATTTATTAAGATTAAAGTACAAAGGACAAAACATTACTACATAGAACATAAAAGATACATGAGCGTGAGCTGCACGTCTTGCAGTCTCACTGCCCAACTCTCGTCTGCCAATAATGGCGGGAAAGCATCACGTGATTAATGACGTGACGCAACATGGCCAGCATGGCGCCATACAGGATACGGGATCTGTCAGCGCTTCCCACATATATAATATTGTTTTCACTTCTATTAAAATAAATGCATAACGTACCGTATTATACCATACCATATCCATATTATACCATTATACCATGTTCTCCTAAAATTTGAAAACTATTTTTTCCAAGCTCCAGTGTATTATAAAAACTACAAGGAGTGGTCTCTCCAAAGCTTTCTTGCATACCTTTTAATAAATGTACGTTTATATTATTAATCGTATGCCATTAGCGAGCAATAGTTTCTAAAGAACCTGTTTGCGTTCAATCATTTGCGATTAATCAATGGCATGCGGTTAATACACAAGAAGAAAGTCTGTTTTGGGATGTTTTTTTGTAATTGATTGAAACCAAAATTTGCTGCAGATTGCTTATGAAAATACAGACCGACAGACGGTCAACCCCTTAACGGATTGGTTCGTAATTGAATAGGTATATACAATATATATAGCAAATTTCTGTATTTAGATCTCTTTGATACTTATCGTGTTAACTTACTTTCTAATAGCAGGATATACTAGTTCCTTTGAATAGATTTTACCCGGAATTTAATAGAAATATTTATTTGGTCTTGAGGATGTATACCAAATTTCATCCGTCTAGCTCTAAACGTTTTTCAGTTGTCTTTATTACAAAGATAGAAACACATAGCGCCAAAAATGTTTTCGATCTGAGGGAGGTCTGCAAAGTAGAAATTCGTCAAAATGCCTTCAAATGTTTTTTCATGATTATAATTCGTATAATATAAAGTAAAAAGTTACTGTATCATTAAAATAGTTACGGCTTGTGATTACATGACGTATATCTGTAAAAGACACATAAATGAGAGGTTTTATTCTGTATCTGTATAAATTTTTTTTCTGAAATGTATCCTTATTGAATATTTGTATTTTAAAATACGAGTAGAACTTTTCCGCCTTTTAGCGTAAATTCGCTTTTATTGATCACATTGATGGGTCGACGCCCTTATATTCACTTTTTCAAGCTTTTTTTAAATCCTTACCTTTTATTATCGGGATTAAACAGCTTTTCTGTGAACATTTTACACCTTGTTCTGTTTTATATCCTCATAATTTTATGTCTTCAATTTAACATATTTAATGTTCGTATTATTGACTATTTTAATAATATACATCTCACTGAATTATTCAACCCTTTAAAGGACCATTTTTTTCTAGTCATATTGTGTTAAAATATTTTTAGGCTTGAAATTAGAATAAGAAAATGAATTCATTTTGCTTATTAGATAAATTTAATTTGATTCATTAATTAATTTGGGGAATTAATAATTAAGTGACAAACCAAAACACATCATTTTGTGTGAGATAAAGAATTGAAGCGTCTTAGTTTCTGTCTTTCTAAAAACATTTGTCAGAACTTATGCTAACCTACAAAATTTCATGCAACTATTGATAAATTTGGTGGGAAGCATACTTCCCACGGTCTTAGAAAGGGTTAATCCAACATCTTGGGACAATAATGGCCTTTGAGCCATAAACCCTAAACAAGTTCACACTGTATCACATTTTTGGATAAAATCTGCTTATGGTAAGACTGGCGATCTGTAGGTCAATCAGCTGATGTGTATGTAAAAGCGATAAATGAATGTAATAAGCTAGATCAGGGATCTTCTAGACTCTCAGCCCCCTTTAGAATTGCATGATCTTCTGGCGGACCTCTATCTTTCTATGTGTTAATTAGATGCTTGTAATTATATTATGCAGTTGCTGATAGTAATGAAAATAAAGAAAAGAGGCACATTTGAATTTGAAATGTGTCCTCAAAAATGTTATTTTATTTATCTACTTAATAATGGCATTATTCATGGTAGTGGTGTCATTTATTTTTACATCATCGCTTCTAGTGGCTGGAATTCATTTGCATCATTTCATGTAAACAATCAAAAATATTTTATAGACGTCATCTGTTGGCGCATTTCTAATTTGTCATTAAATTCTCGGTAGAATCAGTGTTTCTGGTACTTAGGAGAACTGTTCTCGCCCGCTAGATGGGAGAACAGAATTTCTTTGTTCGCGCCTAGTTTCCCACTCGCGTTATCCCGATGAACATCTCGCAGAATCCAGCCTGAATTGATCCCTGAATTAAATGAATGAAATTTATTAATTATTATTTACATGAAAATCATACATTCTTCCCAAATTTTGTGTGGAACCTATTAAAAATAATTGACTTTGAACAGGTTATGTTTGTGTGTTGGTCACCTACTGTATTGCAATTTTGCTGAAAATGCTTCTTTTATTAAGATTGCAGCTTTTGTTCTAAATATTTTATTTCTTCAACAGGGGGATTTGGTATGGTTCGATCCGGGGATCGGCTACCTTCTACCCGGAGAAGTGGTCGATTTCTCCAAACCAGCACAAGTCATCACGGTACAAGCTCTCATCTCTGGAAAGGTAAGGGATTGATTCTACTACTATATCTCTAATTCCATACAGGAATTATTTTATAGAACAATAATAGAAGTTAAATGTTTTACTGTAACATGGATTTTGAAGTTGCATGTTTTGCTGTAACATGGATTTTGAAGTTGCATGTTTTGCTGTAACATGGATTTTGAAGTTGCATGTTTTGCTGTAACATGGATTTACATGTTATACTGTAGCATGGATTTTGATGTTACATGCTAAACTGTAACTGTAATTGCGCATGCCAATAAATGCACGATGGCTTATTTGTATTGTTACTATGATTTCTTTCTTCCTACAAGCTGTCGCCGAAGAACTTGATATGTATCATGTGGGCAGTAATTGACTGGACAGCGAATAGAGTGAATTTTATGTAAAAAAGGTTATGTTAAAATTGATTTTAGATAAAATGTATAAAGTCGGTGGGTTTTTTTTTCTGGCATATTTTATTAATAACATGGTGTATCTTCTTTTTAAAGAAAAGAAGGATCCACTTTTTTACTAAATAATATATTTGGGTTTGAAAATTTTTAGTAAATTGCTTTCTTGTAAAGAATCTATATATTTAGAATAATCAATAATCATCCAGCCGCAACCATTGGTCTGATTTCGCGGAGTTTTGCTTCATATGAAAAATTATGATTTCTAAATATATCATCAGTGGTCAGCCGCCTTTCATCATCCTCCATTTTTTGAGAGAAATATTATTTCGTGTATATTCTCTATGGTTAAACAGCAACAGTATTCCATAAATACTGTACAAATTTCGATTATTTTTCTTTCATACGAATGCTCCTAACACCTAGATAAGTATCAGCTCCCCCCTCTCCCTCTTAAACTTTTGAGAAATATCTCAAACTAAAAGAATGGCAGACCTCTCGATCGTTATTATTAGACCGATTTTCTTGATTTCATTTAACAAATGGTTAATCGTGCAGAATACTGTATGTTTGTTGTGCAGATTTAAATCAAAGTATTTTTTTTTTGTAATTAAGATGTATTTTATTAAAGTTATGGTTGACGTAAGATTAATATTGCTTGTATGCTGGTCATCTAAGGCGGCTATCAATAATAATATAATGAATATATTTGTATATTAAATATAAAATGTTTATCTGATGTCTAAGAGTCAAAGCAGAAATCATAAAGGAGTGGCAGTAAGCAATAAAAATTGGAATTTTGATCTCATTCTGATTATCTGTTAATTTGTTGCGAATATTTAGGAAACTTCTCATACGATAATCAAGTTTTTAAGAAC
The DNA here is from genome assembly GCF_947563725.1 of Argiope bruennichi. Taxonomy (NCBI): domain Eukaryota; kingdom Metazoa; phylum Arthropoda; class Arachnida; order Araneae; family Araneidae; genus Argiope; species Argiope bruennichi. The sequence goes on from NC_079157.1 coordinate 101,032,712, forward strand.
TTCAATATTATACTCGTAATTTATTTAATTTTCTACTTATTAATAATTTGATTCATATTAATACTTAATTCAATTATTCGCTGTATTCTCAATGTTAATATTATTAGTTATTATTTCATAAATATTATCAAGCCTTTTTAGGTACGGAGCATAATTTCCAAACTACATAGATATCGTCAGTTTTAGTCGCCAATTAATTTCGCCACTTCGAAGTATAGATAACCACTTAGAATGCTCTATCATTATTGATCAAATATAAATTTAAAGTAATATGGCGCACTTTTTTATAAGATGTACTTCATCAAAGTTGATTGAAATGACTAAATTTATCTTATTATTACACCTTGCCATCAACGATTATTTCGCTGTTTTTAACATAATGTCCACCAGTTTCTGATGATATGCAACTTATCAAAACATAGGAAGAGAATCAAATTCAATTCTTGATTTGTAAACATTTTAGAATTATGCGTTTTTGCCCTCTAACATTTGCATATATCTCTTTATATTACCAAGAAATTTTAATTTTAGAAATAGATAATTTATATTTTACTAATTGATAAAAAGTTAATAATTGCTGAAATTTAAATAATTTAACTGGTCTTTTAGTAATGACTATAATCTATACTTATATAAAGCTCAATGTGTGTGTGTGTTGGCGCTCTACAGGCCAGACCGTTTGACCTACAGCTACCAAATTCGGTACATGTATACCTTGGAGGTCGGGAATGTGCACCTGGGGTTCTTTTTTTTTTGAATTTTTAATTAGAATTTTAATTATTAATTAAAAACTAACTTTCCCGACAAAAAATCTTTTCATTTTCCCCACCGCCAAATGAGTAAGGCTTCAGTTTTCTTTTTCCCCACGCTAATGAGGCTAGGGTTAACATTTTTCGGCCGATTATTTCAAACGATTCTGTTTATTTTCTTAATGTTTGATGCATATAAAATTAAACATTGTTAATGAATCCATCTTTCAGATTCATTCTGAAGTACTTTTGAATTAAAAATAACACAGAATAAAGGAAATTAAAAATTTCTATTCTGCATAGCTTTACCCCAACTGCCGTAGAAAAATTCACGCATTTGCGTTTCCGTAACTGGCGTTGAAAATTCACGTATGCGCATTGTGTTCTGATTGTTGTGACTGATTGCGGACTTGATTTAAATTATTTTTAGGTTAGTTGCATGCTTTTGTAATTAAATTGTATTTATGTTAGTTATATATTTTTTGTATATGCTTATAGTTTTAAGTACATCGTTTTTTAAGTACTTTTTTTTAACCTGTTTTCAACCGATTATTTTAAACGATTCGTTTTATTTTCTTAGTGTTTGATGCATTTAAAATGAAACATTGTTAATGAATCGATCTGGTCATGATGAATCTGAGAAAATTTTGTTGACAAATTCTTGAAATATTACATAAATTAAGAAAGATATTCTTTAGTGCCCATAAAGTTTAAACGCTCAGTGACTGTTTTCAGTAATCATATTATAAAAAAATACTTTGTTTCAATAAAAAATATTATATTAATTGCAGATTAATCATTTCCACTTTAAAGTATAAATTCTACGGGAGCTAACAGAAAATTAGAGAGATACATATTATGTTATAACTGAAGGCCTTTATAATTTTATATGACTACCAAAATATGAAGTTTTAAAATATTTTGATGAAAAATCTATTAAAGTAGGAATTGCATAAAATAGTTAATTATTAAAATTTTAACGAACATGAAGATTGGCGAACCGGCTGGTCGCCAAAGGCGGCTAGTTTATAATATATTATTACTAGTAGAAATGCGTAACTACATGGCTAGCGAGCAAAGCGTGCACTGTTTACGCAATGACCCCAATAGAATCGTAAAGTGATTCTTGGGAGAAGATGAGTGGACAGAGTAGGGGGTTTAATTCCCTAGTAATATTTTATTTTACATGTAGTTGCTCATCAATGAATATCATCTATAGGTTGGCAATTTCTTAAATTTCATGGAATGCAGCAGTTCACGATTTGTAAAAATGGAAATTGGAAAATAGTATGACTCTTCTTTGTTGTGATACACAGGTCGTGGTGGCCTGGTGGTAAGGTTTCGGCTTTCGAGCGGGAAGGCTTCAGGTTTGAGACCCGATTCATGTTAACTGTTCGTGTTAACAGGCCTGGAGCACGCTAAATCCGTCAGGACATAACGGCCTCCTGGTGAGGTACGGAAGCTTGGAGAGGAAGGTGCCAATTCAGGTGTCGTCCTCATCATCTGACCGCGGTTCAAACTGCGAGGTCTAAAATAGCCCTAGTGTTGCGTTAAAACGGGATATTAACATAACTGATCTGAACTTGATCTGATACAGACCCCAGTGACAAGTGAAACGTTTCAATAAATTCTAAAATTAAATTGGCACTGGTCATTTGACGTAGATCCAATACACTTCGTTTAATTTAATTAAACGTTGCTAAGCCAGGTGGTTTTCAAATATTGTATTAAAATTAATATTTAATTTCAACTAAATTTTTCATTTTTCTGACAGAGCTCTTAAAGTTTTATGCTAATTGTGTTTTATTTTAAGGAATTAAATCTGTAGAATTTAAATAATGTTATTGTGGCATTAATTTGTTTATTTGTATTTTTAGCCTCAGAATTTCACATTACATAATCTGGAAAGTGTGAAGAAAAGGCAAGATCTTGGCCCCAATGGATTCGAAGACATGATTGAGTTGGTGTAAGTAAATTTAGATATTAACAATTCAAATCGCTCGTCGTGCTTTGTATTCCTTTAAAAAGAAAGATTTATTATTAATTACCTCAGAAAATGTGTATTACATTATAGATACCAACTTTATATTTCTCCTTCTCTTGAAACTATATTACTTAATGTTTTCGCAGTATTATTTGTTGGCTATTTTATTTTTTTATTTTATTGTGTTTATTATTATTTTAATTTGTCTTTTACTCTCACATTATTATTATTCTCTTTCCTTATTTTTAATCTTTATAGCGATTATTTTCTATTTTATTATTATAATTGTTCTAATTCTTCTTTTATGCAATACTAGCCGCCTTTAACGATCAACTAATTCAACTTGAATGTTGTCTTTTCTTACTTTTTAATTATTATTAATTGAATTTATTCATTAAATATTGATGTTAATTAATAATTGGATTCATTCCAAATTTCATCTTGATATCTGATAAGGCTGGAACATACGAATTTAAATGAATCAGTCTACTGCTAAAATTGCACATGCAAATAAAAAAAATGTATTCTATGAAACAAAAACGGAAGTGAAATTCTTATTTTAGTGTTCAAAGAAAATAATTCTCTTAATTTTAACACTGGCAAAGCCATGGAATTATTTGAGGAAGTTGTTTGAATTTCATCATAACAGTAAAATCATCGTTATAGACTGTATTCAAATTAAATTAAAAATTAATAAAATTAGTGAGAAAATTGTACGGAAATTCGTGTTCCATTAAGAATTGGGAATTTTTCTTAGTCTCGAATAATATAAAAATTCATTTCTTTAGATATTTTACAAAAATACAGTTAAAAGAAACAATAAGCCAGTTTATTTCATCATTTTTTTTTAATTTAGAAAAATTGACACACTTGTTTTGAAGCGAAATTCATCAATGTCTGACAAACACTGTTGATTTATATAAATGACATAGAAAGAAAATCTTTATATATAGACACAGAGATTTATTTTACATTTCCCTGCTAAAGCTGGTAATATCTGGAGCAGAAATAATTTTCGAAGCCGAATATTTTATATTGAAATCCACTATAATTGACAAGATAAATGATATTAAACCCCGCTGATATTTTTTTTTTTTTTTACTTTTGTCTATACTCTTACCCGACTACAAATTTAATGTAAGAATTTGCTTGGTACTTTTTTTAGAAGAATTTATTGTAAATAAAAATTCATTATAATCGACAGTCATTATAAAAAAACTTTATAAATTACTACTTTATACCTTCAAAAAAAATTCAGAATCTTTATTTTGTAAATTATAATATTCTAATCGATATTACCTTTATTGCTGGGAATTAAGATTCTATCATGTATATATTTTTAATATCAAAAACTACTTTTGCACAAAATATACTATACAAAATCTGTTTTTGTTTTCTTTTTCATCTGGTTCATATCAAACCAGACGATATTTAAAACCACAGATAGATTATTCCCTTCCTTAAATTAGTAATATTTGGTACATTAATATTGTATATTTTGTTCACAAATTCTAAAGTATAAGAAAGATATCTTCATATGAATGATTACTATAAACCTAAATTTTAAGCATATCTAAATCTCTACTATATGTCCAATAAAAACATTGTCAAAAGATTAAAATGTCAGGGAAATTTTAAAACACTTGTGGTGGAATGATTCAAACAATAAAAACGACAAAATATTTAATTTCTAATTATTTGAATTTTGCACTTAAAAACAGTTGACAATATCCTTTCTCTTGTTTTAATAATACATGTGCAAAAGCTGACTTCGGCCGAGTTGCTTTACGCGGAACATATATAGCCACAATGATTTTATTTACATTATAATAAGAGATATTTTATTAGAAATCACTGGATTCGAAATAATTTAAAATATTGTGAGAGATAATAAATGTTGCTATTTGCTGGATTTGGTTCTGCATTTGTTAAAAATTTTTAATTATGATATTATTTAGTAATTGCATTACATTTTTCATATTTTCAGATATTTTTGTATCATTTTCTAAGTACAATCTGTTATAAAATGTTTATAGTAATTTAATAAATATTTTTGTAAAGTCAATGGATCTCGATTTCTTCAATAAAATTTTTAATCCGTAACCTTATTTTATTTCAGTGATCTCAATGAAGCATCTCTACTTTGGAATTTAAAAATTCGTTATGATAAGGAAATGATATATGTAAGTACTCACTTTTTTTTTGTTCGCAATTACCTAGTTTCTGCCATTAATCCTTCTTTTTTTTCCCTACCTGTTCACATTCCATGGATTATACTTTCCTTGATACGCTTTAGTTGTTCATAATTGAAAAAAAAAAAGTACTGCCATTTTGAAAAAGCAAGCAAAAAAAATTATGTATCGTTCGAACAATTTCCGCTTCTCTTTATTCAGGTGATAGGGCAATTATCCGGAAGTACAAGCGCTATTTGCCGTTTTGATTTAACACCTATTATTATTTATTTTATCTTCTCTGGCAAAGCACTCGCATGCTTGTAATATCACGAGAACTTAATTTTAGTACGTTGTTTCCTCCAATTAAAAGCGCTTTTATTTTTTCGTTGACTAAAAAGATAGAAGAAAAAAAAAGAACGCGTAGAACCCATAATAAGTTCTCAACCTTGTTCGCATTATTATTTGAATAGCGACCAATAGAAATCTGTTCTTAAGGTAACGTGACGTGTCGTGTCATCAGAATGCATTGCGTCACAATAGATTCCGTTTATGATTGTCAAGCAGAATGTTTATTCGTGTTCTTTTTTATATGCTTTGTTTATTTTTGCTGCTACGATTGACTCATCATTTTATTTATGTTCGTGATATAAGCAAAAACAGCTTGTATAGGAGCAGGAAGTTGCATTGGAAACTGATCCATCAAATACCATTTGTTCTTGTTGCATTTAGATTGCAACTTACAATTATGTGGTTTGAATAAAGCTACTTAATTACTTTTTTTTTCATTGAAACTAAAGCAGACGACTTTTAGAACGAAAAATGTACTTAGTTTGATCATTATAAAATTGCAAGAAATTCTAAAAGAAAAAGAAAAATTAATGATTCTTTAGGAAACTTAGTTAAAAATTTTCGTCAAGCTAAAAGCGTCCAATAATCGATGTTTTGAATTTCTTATTTCAATCTCGAATATGCTCATTTTTGAATTAATATTAACTGAAATGAGATTTAAACATTATAGTTCTAAAATTAATTATGTATGATTAGTTTTAAATCTATGGAATAATTCAGGATAATATTCATTAGTGAAAGTTTTTTCATTTTTTTAATTTTAAATTAAACTAATTATTTTAAAAGGAAAAAATAATGAAGTGCGTTTATTAAAAAAGCATAGTTCAAGAATATTCATAATGAAAGTTAGACCATTTAATTAAAAAAAGTTATATATCTGGTATTTTTTTCAAGACATGCGTTACTAATATTTGATAGATAATGTATAGCCACATTATTATCAGAAAACTATTTACTACAGTAGTTTCCTAGGTTATATAGAACAAATTATAGTAATTTTCGACAAAATGGAAACAACTGAAGCACGTCTGACACCATCACAAAGGAAGTTGAACAGTTTAGTTCTAATTCTAAGCAGTTTTTTGAGTTTCAAAGAGTTAATTAATCGAATATATAAATGTTGCAGTTTGAAGGAAAAGTTGGTTTACGGTTTTAAACAATGGCAACAGTGAAATGATCGTAATGCCAATTACAAATTTTTATTAGACACAACTTTTTTTTGTTTTTTAATCTTTATTTTGATCTGCAAATATAATTTTTATAAAAAAGGGATGATTTTTTTTTAATTTTTCTCTCTTTATATAATGCTATTTATCTGATATTTTGCTGTTATTTACTACGTCTGCCCTGCATGATGTAGATATTTTAACTAGCCTAAACCGACAATGCCTTAGTACTGCTAGATTTCATTATATTTGTAGATGAAATGTAAACAATAAAAAGTTTCGTATCAATTATTGTATGTAGAAATTTGATACTCTCTTATACATTATTATTTTTACTTTGGATTACATAATTATTCTATTGTATTCAATTAAATGCACTAACTTATCTCTAGGCATGCTCGAAATTATTTCTGAACTCCAACGTGAAAGATGCTATCTTGTGACGTCATATACATTTAAACATTAATACTGTTACTATTGATATTATATTATTAATTTCCTAACTTTCTTTTTACTGGATTAAATTGAGGGTTTCAGTGGCCTTAAGCATTATCAGGACAACATTAACATTAAACATTTTCGCAGAAACCTTCATAAATCAGCCTTGTAATTTTTTTAAAATCCATATACACACTAACATTGCATTTTATAAAATACAAGTATGGCAAAGAAGGTATTTAAGTGCAACATGTCAGAATCTGAGTATAAGCAATTAACCCTTTCTAGGGCCTTGGGAAGTATGCTTTCCACCAAATTTATCAATCTTTGTACGAAATTATGTTGGTTGGCATCAGTTCTGACAATTTTTTTTAGTAAGTCAGAAACTTAGATGCTTCAGTTCTTTATCTCAGACAAAATGATGTGTCTTGATTTGTTACTTAATTATTAATTAACCAAATTAATTAATCAAATTAAATTTATCTAATAAGCTAAATGAATCCTATTTCTTATTCTAATTTCAAGCCTAAAAATATTTTAACATAATAGGACTAGAAAAAAATGGCCCTTTAAAGGTTTAAATAGCGAACAAGCTGCTAATTTCATGTTCTTAAAAGTCATTGTAGAATGATTTTTAATTATAAATATTTAGAATCGGCGAATTCTCATAGAATGCCAAATTGTTCTGAATAATGATTGTACTTTCGTAATAAAAAAACATTCTAAATTGATTTGCTTATAGACTATAGTTATAGAATTTTTAAAATGTTGCATATTAGTAACTTCTTTTGACTTGTCAATATTTTTATCACACATTCTAAAGGAAATCGGATAAAATATCCCTAAATACTTTAACAAAAACAGTATTAAACGTAGCCCTAATAGATTTGGTCCATCCAAATGTTTATAAAATGGTTTTAGCAAATTTATGGATTTAGATAATATCAAATCTTTTCATGCTACATCAAACGGATTCTGTGCAACAGTTCCAAAACTTTATCGGATTGTTGCCGGATTCATTTTGACAAAACCAGCCATGGATAAACACGATTTTCATATCGTCTGCTTAGTATTCGTCACAGACGATTCGCGGGAACCGTGATTCCTGTATCACAAACGATACGGTGACGAACTCCAGAAGAATAAACAGATCATTGGAAAATTTCTCAGAGAATCGTAATACATCATCTTCAGGTTGAAGATACTTCCTGTGTCGTGTATGATTCAACTGTTGTTGTAGAGTGTTATTTTCTTCATATTTTTCACACATGAGTATTTTTTTACGAAACAAACTTGACTGAATATATATGAACTGATAAAGTGTTGCTTGAATTTCATGCGTAATTTTAACTAACATAATCTTAAGTAATAAGATAATTATAATCTGCGAATGAATTACGTGAATTTCATGTATAAATCAGAACTGAAGGTCAGAATGAAGGATAGAGAAAAAAATGTATTCCAAGAATTGTCATGTATATTTATTAACAAAAGTTTTTTTTTTTTACATAATTGTTTATTATTTGCTCAACGCAAACTTACCTTCAACATTTTATTCCAATTGTGCCAAATATATTTTTGTTACAGCTGCATAGCGATATTATGCAGTGCATTGGATAGTGCCATCTGGAAGAGAAAAAAAAAAGATGATTGTCTGTTACAGTATGTTAAACATGTTCTATACCTACTGTTTTTGTTTCAAAGCGACCATTTGTGCAAAATGTCTTTTTGTTCGCCCTAGCAAAGTCGATTCAGGCGCCTGAATGACAATGCCCACTCTGAATTGTCCTCATTAATGGTTTAATTAATGTAGATTTAAAATTGAAGTTATTTCCAGAGTGGTATGGTAGTTAAGTCTCAATTTTAAAGACCAAGACCTCAATTTTAAATTTCTTTGTTTGAGACTCGGTTCTACTAACGATCTGCCGCACTTTGATAAGTTTGACTCATGATAATAAGTTTGCACTAAATATGAATATTATCAATTATGCTAGTGGAAACAAATGCCAGTTAAACGAGATTGCCACGAATCACACTCGTGGGATTATGGTTGGGCGAAACATGAAAATCACGAGTCACACTCGTGGAATGAAGGCCGGGCTATGTATAAAATTCAGGACTAGGTACTTACTATCTTTGTAGCTTTATGTGTCATTTAATTATAGACCAGTTAATTTTCCATATGATTGTATTAGTAGTTAATGGCATATTGGCACAGTTATCAACAAAAGGAAGAACTTGATGTCGGTTGTAATTGTTTTCATAAATTATTTTCAATGTGCTCTTTATTTTAAGATGTCGTTGCTTTCATTCATATTTTCTTCTCTGTGCTTCATTGGGCGATAATTTCTTACAATCCTTCCCTTTATTGGCCAGAAAGGATAATCGGTTACATGGCGGATATTCGCGCCAAGTTGTAATTTTTGATTTGCGATAAGCCGCCAAATGGCACTTTTCCTTATCATTTTCTAATAACACTAAAAGCGAAAAATTGATGCCTCAAAAGCAGTAAATTGCTGGTTTTCTTCCCGTGCATTTTGTGTCTTCAAAAAGATCAAACCGAAACAGTATGTTCTCACATGATAAAAACTAAAATGAATCATTAGAATAAAATAGATTTCTAGATAGATAAAAATAGTTTTCTTAAAAAATAAGTTGCTACCGGTGTTTCTTAAACATCCATTAACCATTTCGTTAAACGCTTCACCTCCGCACTTGAAGCATTCTCTTGTTGCTCAAGGTTGTTTCATTAGAGTTTAATTTTTTCTCTTATGAGTCATTATAATTAAATCATTGTTCTCACTTGGCTGTTTGTTCTCCAGTCTCGAACCGCCTCTTTTCTTTTCAGCTCTCTTACTAAAAACAATCGTATTGATATGTATAAAGAAAACTCTTTAATGCTGAAACACAAAATAATTTTTAAACAGTAACAAAGTAACTATTATAATAGACTCCTGAGCATGATGCCTTACAAATAAACAGCCCACAACTTCCTCGCATACTATCTAATAAAGGTGTTATCCCAGAAAACACTGCGCATGGCATTGGCGATAGTTATGAAATATTATTCGGCTTGAATATAGCATTTTTACTGAATCAACGTGTCATCCTTGGCGAGTTTTTTGGCGATTAATCCTTGGGATACTGTCAATAGCGTCCAAAAATCATATCTGTGGTTTAGACGTGTTTTTCCCAATCGATTCCAACAAAAATTTGACATAAAACAACATTTGTGCCACAAAATCCCATACCAAATTTGATATATTTAAATCACTGCGTTTTTGAGCTATCGCGTTTACATGCTTCTGGAAGTACGAACCGACAGACGGCCAGTCCCTGGTTGGATTTGACTCTAAATTTGAAATATATGTAGACTATAGATGTTAATTCTGTGTATGGAATTTTATCTATATAACTCTCTTCGTTTTGTACTACCGTATTAATTGTATTCGTACAGCCGAACAGACAAACTTCCTCTAGGCGATAGTTTGCCTAACTTAGGCCTAAAATTTGATAGAAATCTACAAATTTGGTATAAAGACAATATACCAAATTTCATTCGTCTAGATCAAAGCGTTTTTGAGCCATTTTTGTCTCAGACAGACACACATTTTTCAAAAAAGTGTTTTTTTCTATTTCCGGGTCTGAAACGTGGAAATTTGTCAAAATCTCATTTTTTTTTTTTTTTTTTTTTTTTTTTTTTGACAATAACTACACTTTCTCTATACTACGTATACGAGAAAGTAAAAAAAGTTAAAAATCAATTCACCAAATAATAATAAAGACTATATTTAAGTTTTCGATTTTTAATGTTCTATGTAACTTATATTTAAAATGGAAAGTCGTATGGCGGTACTCTATGGTGCAAATAATTAAGATAAAAATCGTTCTCTGCAAGGAAATTAACCGCTTGAAATATTCCTTTTAATGCTGACATCGAATTAAAATTAGTGAATTGCTAAAACCCTGTGAATTTCAGTAGAAATATATATATATATATAAAATAAGATTTTGTAGTTGAATGTTTCTCACACAATTTTTTTTTCCAGACATATACGGGTAGTATTTTAGTTGCTGTCAATCCTTACAAGATGTTCGATATCTATGGCTTGGAGATGGTGAAAAAATATGAAGGTCAAATTCTAGGGACTTTGCCACCGTAAGTATTGAAAAAAGATAGTTTTTTTTTTCCCTAAATGCATCAAAAATTCTTATTTTTTACATTTTCTTAAAATTAAGAATCGAATGTAGAATGCATTGTTTAATTTTTTTAAAAATGAAGTAACCTCACTAAACAGTAGAAATATTTAAAAAATCTAATTCTATATATTTTGTAATGAAAAATATCTTTTTGTACTTGCATGATGAATTTAATTTATTATATATGAGATGTTAATAAATTATTCTCAGGTTAAAATCTGTTATGAATAATACAAAATAAGAGGCAGGGAAAACTCTTACTGAATTTTATTCGTCAAATTTTTAATATTAATATGCTTTAACAAGAACACTATTAGTTGCTCAGAGAATATCAGGTGTACACTCAATTTTCCTTTAGCATTTAGAGAGTCTTGGTACCCAGGTACCAGGTACAGCTTGTTGTTACGATATTGTGCGATATTGTATTATTCAACATCCAGCAATATTATACAATATTGTGCGATATATTATTTAATATCCAACAATATTGTGCAATATATTATTCAATATCGAACAATATTGTGCGATATATTATTCAATATCCAACAATATTGTGCGATATATTATTCAATATCCAACAATATTGTGCGATATATTATTCAATATCCAACAATGTTGTGCGATATATTATTCAATATCCAACAATATTGTGCGATATATTATTCAATATCCAACAATATTGTGCGATATATTATTCAATATCCAACAATATTGTGCGATATATTATTCAATATCCAACAATATTGTGCGATATATTATTCAATATCCAACAATAGTGTGCGATATAATATTCAATATCTAACAATAGTGTGCGTTATATTATTATATCGCAATATTGTGCAATATTATATTATTCAATATCCAGCAATATTATATTATTCATTATCCAACTGTATTGTACAATATTGTGTGATATTATATTTAATATCTAACAATATTATATAATATTGCAAACAATATTGTGATATTATATAATATTGTACAAAATTATGCAATAATATATTATTCATTATCCAACAATATTATATAATATTGCATATATTATTTAATATCATACAATATATGCATGCAACTAGAATAGTTATTTGTAATGACCCAATTTATTAATTCTTCGATGTTGCAAACTGATGCAGCTTAATCTCGGTCCTTTATGGTATCGCCAGAAAAAGAAATTGAGTGTTATGGTATCGAAAGAGTGCGGAAGCCCTGAAAGTGGTCATCTCTAACCATCCACCGATCTCGGAATGTTTCATTAAAGAAATTAGGCACATGTCCCCTTGATACAAAGTATATCCGATATCTCGAAGTCGTTTTATCCATATTTTAATTCATTGTTCTATAGCGAAAGTTAAATTCGTGTCTGAATCGTATCTGAATTGTTTCAGAAATCAAAGAATGCAGTTTTTTTTTCCAATACATTGTGTTATTTTATTTAAACAAATGAACTTCTCTGTTGCCATTCGTAAAAATGAAAACAAATTACATTCCTTTATCAACATAATCTTCTCAGGTTTTTGTAAAATTGCATTTCAAAACAATTTTGCTTTCCTGTGAATAATTTATATCTAATTATATAAGAATAATATAATAATTTATATTTAAATTTATAATAATTAATATAATTTAAATATTTATGTTTAATTTTATAAAAAATTATATCTAATTTAAATTAATATATTTCTATTATCCTGTGTATCTAATCACTATTTTGAATACGTTTCATATATTGCAAATAATTTATGCACTATTCTTATTAATTAGTGATTTTATTTCTGTTATATATTTTGGCATATTTGCTGAGTCGTTTAATTAGCATATAGATGGCAATAATTATCATTTCCTTAGTTCAGTAATTTCGGCTTAACATTTTTATTTCTCCAATGTATGTGGAGGGATGATTATCTGTTCCGTGTTTGCTCTATATACGCTATTAAACAATAATTTACTCATAATTATTATAGGTGACATCCATGTTGATAATTTTTATATATAGTTTTAATGAATATGTAGTTATTCAGAAATCTAGATTAGAAGCATTGATATTTTTAGAATATTTTTAGATATATACTCCAATGTGGAATGGCTTTTGGTATTAGCTGGAATATAATATATTAAATCTGAATACACCATTAATATTTATTAATTATTTAATAGAAAATAACAAATAAATTGACAATTTAATTATTTAATAGACAATAATGAACTAATTGACAATAATTTAATTATTTAATAGACAATAACGAATTAATTGACAATTTAATTATTTGATAGACAATAACGAATTAATTGACAATTTAATTATTTGATAGACAATAACGAATTAATTGACAATTTAATTATTTAATAGACAATGAATTGACAATTTCATTATTTAATAGACAATAATGACCTAATTGACAATAATTTAATAGACAATAATGACCTAATTGACAATAATTTAATAGACAATAATGAACTAATTGACAATAATTTAATAGACAATAATGAACTAATTGACAATTTAATTATTTAATAGACAATAATGAACTAATTGACAATTTAATTATTTAATAGACAATAACGAATTAATTGACAATTTAATTATTTGATAGACAATAACGAATTAATTGACAATTTAATTATTTGATAGACAATAACGAATTAATTGACAATTTAATTATTTAATAGACAATGAATTGACAATTTAATTATTTAATAGACAAAAATGACCTAATTGACAATAATTTAATAGACAATAATGAACTAATTGACAATAATTTAATTATTTAATAGACAATTACGAATATGTTACCAATAGTTACGTTAAAAATACTTACCAATACTTACGTTAAAAACTAGAAACTAGCAATACATTAGAAAGATGGCATACTTACATGCACCGCCATGTGGCCTGAAACAAGAGTGGATAAATCCACATAGCCCAATTTCTACAGTGGTTGGGAAAACGAACATCGAGATGATGGCTTGGGGATTAGTAACACAAGGAATTGTTAATTAAAATTATTATTATTACAACGCAAATATTTTGAATGAAAAGGAAAAGATAATATAAAATGACTTATTGAAAGACCTCAAAATGTAACATGATTATAAAATTATAAAATTTCTAAAAAGGCAGACATTGTATCGTCAGCAAAATACTGATCTAGTCTGATTCTTAAAATTTTTATCACTAATCCTATTGGATACTAATAATCATGCATACTTGATGTATGTTAATTAAAATGGTAATTTTTAAAATTCTGAGAAAGACTCGTATTGTAAACTTACTCTATAGTTATAAAAAGTCTGTGTGTGTGTGTGTGTGTGTGTGTGTGTGTGTGTGTGTGTGTGTGTGTGTGTGTGTGTGTGTGTGTGTGTGTGTGTGTGTGTGTGTTGGCGCTCTACAGGCCAGATTATTCAACCTACAGCTACCAAATTTGGCACGTGTATACCTTGGAGGCCGGGAATATGCACCTGGGGGTTATTTTTTCAAATTTTTAATTAGAATTTTATTTATTTAAAAATTAAGCGAAATTTTGGCGTGTTTCTGCTATAACCTCCGAATATAGGCCGGAACAAAATATTATTATTCATTTCTTTTCAATCCTTTTGAAAGCAAAACTAAAAACTGAATTTTATGCTGAATCTGAGAAAATTTTGTTGAATTATTCTTTGAGATATTACATAAATTATCAAAAATATTTTGTAGTTCACATAAGACTTAAGTACCGAGCGATTCTGTTTGCAATACTCATATTCAATAATAATAATAATAAATAACAATAAAGATGATAAATAAAATAAAACGCTTGGTTTTATTAAAAAATAACTTTATATTAATTGCAATATCATCATTTCCACTTTAAATTAAAGTTGAAGCTTTACCGGAAATGACAACAAATTAGCAAAATATATATATAGTAAATTGAACAAAACGATCTAAACATCAGTATAAGTTTGGTATGACTATCAAAATTTGAAGATTAAAAATGTTTTGTTTGAGAATCTATTAAGAGACCAGTTACTTAAAATATTTAATTGAAAATTGTAGCGAGCGGTAATACTGGCTAAACGGCTGGTCGTCAAAGGCGGCTAGTAGTAAATAAAAACAAAGTTCTCATCTATCTTGTACCAACAATTTTTACCGCCAATTTCAACAATAATATGTTGATAATCATTCGTATTTGATGTATGACTTTCAAAATGCTAATTTCATTCCAAAAACCTGAGGAAGTAAATATTCGGACAGGAAACTGTTCTACCTTGGAATGATAATTGATGGAAATTCAGCCCTTGACATAATAACAGTTAAAATCTATGAAATAATGCAAATAACATAATTAGTTTTTAGAAACTTTTATCTATGCACATTTTTACTGTAGTTGGCGTTTTAATCTGCTTCTTAAAGAATTTCGCTGCACATAAATATCCAATTTATCACTGCTTAAAAGATCCCGTTTCATAACCCAAGGCATTTCATCGGATCAGTGACCATAGCACCAAGAGTGTCTGAAGGCGTTTGAGGCAACACATGTCACATTTCACTTTTAAACAGAGTAACATTCCCCACTGTCGCCAAACCACCGACTGTGGCGGCGTAAATGATAGGCGGGCACTTACGTGGGAAACGGAATAATAGCTGGCACACAGTAATGCGACAAATGCAAAAAACTTCCCCCACTTTCTTTTGTTCAGCGCATCTCTTATTTATTTGGGCTTTTAATTCGGAATCCGTGCGATGGTCTTCTGGTCAGCTGGGTAAGGAGGTCAGCGGCGCCCGCTTTCACTTACTTTTCCATCCCTTCCCGCACTCTTGACATTGTGCGCCAAGACATCCCACACCAACAAACCACCTGCGTGCTCACTAAAAGTCGGAAGCAATGGTGTTGACGATTCAGATAAGAAATAGCAATTAGTGACTATTATTATATCAACAGAAAGGGTAGGTTTTTCGACTTTTCTTATAAAAAGTGTTTATTTTGGTGAATAGCTGTTAATGTGTTTGGTTATGAGTTAGGTTTCAACGAGCGAATGTTATGAATTAAATCTTTATATTTTTGCTGTAGTTTGGAACATCAGATGAAGAATAGTTTCTGGTATATATATATATATATTATACATAGGGTTATCAAATGTTAATACCCATTGGCTTTCTTTAAAAATAAGTTTATGTCTGATATTAGAAACGGTTTTTTAATATTCTAATGTTAAGCGTTGTGTTTCAATTTGATTGTCAGTTGTTTCAACGAGCAAATATTAAGAAACAGATCTTTGCATTTTTGTCAAGTTTCGAACTTCAGATGAAGAATATCTATTGTAGAATCAATGGATTTTTCAGTACTTGTTGTAAAGAGATTAAATACGAAAGATTTTTTAGTATTTGTTGTAGATTTATTTGGCTTCTTTGACTTCGATAAAAATAATCATGTATCCGATAGAGGAAGCGATTTTCAGGATATTTGTCTTCAGGTATAGGAAGCGATACTAACATATTCGCCGAAATTCAGATTTTTGGTAATCATTTTTTTAATTTCGGTTTTGATTAAAATTTCAAAGTGTTACATTACGAATCAAACCTTTTATATTTTTTTAATAGATTGGAATCTCAAATGAATGTTTTTGGCATATATGTTACCAACAAATGGTGCACATATATTACCAAAAAACAATATTTACATTAGAATTATTTAATTTCTATGATTTCAATCAAATCATTTATGCATCTGTTTGTGGAATAAATTTTTCTTAGGATTAATATTATACATTTTCATTTTTTGAATACATTTGAATTTGAAACAAAGTAATTAAGATATTTATTTGTGCTAAATTTGTTCCATTTTTTAAATACCAATAAAAGCTTTGAGAACTCTTAGTTGTGCTGGGCAACTTTTCTCGACATTCCAATTTTGTTTGAAATCTTTTTTATTTACTTACTTAAATAACTTGTTATTTATATTTATTAAGAGTTAAAATAATTTATTTCAATGCCTCTTATAAGAACACTTTTAGCTTTAGTAAAATTCATCCATATTTCGGTGTTAAGTGAAGAACAATTTTGGCTTTATTAAAATTCATCCATATTTCGGTGTTCCGTAAAGAACAATTTTGGCTTTAGTAAAATTCATCCGCATTTCGGTGTTCCGTAAAGAACAATATTGGCTTTAGTAAAATTCATCCGCATTTCGGTGTTCCATAAAGACCAATTTTGGCTTTAGTAAAATTCATTCGCATTTCGGTGTTCCATAAAGACCAATTTTGGCTTTAGTAAAATTCATTCGCATTTCGGTGTTCCATAAAGAACAATTTTGGCTTTTGTAAAATTCCTTCGTATTTCGGTGTTCCGTAAAGAACAATTTTGGTTTTATTAAAATTCATCCATATTTCGGTGTTCCGTAAAGAACAATTTTGGTTTTATTAAAATTCATCCATATTTCGGTGTTCCGTAAAGAACAATTTTGGCTTTATTAAAATTCATCCACATTTCAGTGTTCCGTAAAGAACAATTTTGGTTTTAAATTATTCGCTATTTAATGTTGCTGTAAACATTTTCGCTATTTACGAATTATAGTTTCATTATTTAAAAATTATAAAATGGAACTTCAGTTGTTTGGTATAATTGAAACTTTAATCGAAGCAAATATAATTTATAATATTAATCTCGATTCTGAATTTATATAAAGATTAGATTTATTTTTTATCATGTTAATTTTGTTGGTGACTTTTGATTATTGATTTTAACACCAAGCATACAGATATATAATATGCATCAATTTTTAGCATAAACAGTTATTGATTTCAAACAATTTGCATTAAACATCTAAAGCAGTAAAAATATAATGTATGTATTCAATGCAGAAAACGAATTAATATCTAAAATAAAAATTATCTTAAATTTCTCTTGCCTTTTTCATTAAATGGCTGTTATATCAGATAAGCATATGTGAAAAAATATCCGGTATATATCAGTATGTTTGAAGAGGAAGTGTTTCGATTTTTAATATGAACAGGATAAATTTTTTAATGCAATTTTAAAGAAACAGAATAATATTTTAAGCTCATCAATATCTGATTTTGTTTGTAAAAAATATTGTAATTATGAATAATGTATTCGATATGTATGAATTGTAAGTAATATATAAATCATATTATATGGTAAAATATAGTTATATAATAATTTATATGTGATATGGAATTCATATTCCGCACAACTAATACTGTGGAGGCGAAACAGGATCGTATTCATCCTTTAGACTTTCGAATGTTCTCATATTGGTGTGGAGTGGAATTTTGAACAGCAGCTGACAATTTCTAATATTGCTATTGATATCTATTAGTCAGGATTCTGATATTTTCCTTTGGTAGTTTTCTTGATGTCATAGAAAAGCGTTAATTTAACAAATATTATTAAATCAGTTTTGTTTTTATTAAATTTCTATAGATAACATGGAAAATATTGAATATTATGTTTGTGATTATCGAGTGTTAGATTACTTTTTCTTATTTTTTTTTATTTAAGTATGCGTAGTTTAAATATATAAATAATAATAATATAAAAGATAATTAAAAGAATTTTTCTGAAAAGTTATTTTTCTGAATTTTCCTGACATTTTGCTTTAACATATATTGAAAATTATTAAAATATTATTAAATCCTTTCCGGCTAAATGTGTACACATATGAAATCAGAAGTCCGTCTAATAATTTCTTGTTAAATCATACGCCATGGTGAACAATCACTATTTTTTAAGTTCTACATTAGAGAGTCATGCATTTTCACGTTCTAGATTAGAGACCGATTTAGCTGAATCTCCACCAGAACTACGCTGACCTGGTAATATGGTCTCATTTTGGTACCAAATTGTAAAGTTTTTGAACAACCGATATAACTGATGCATATTACTTTATGTATGTGAACCTCATACATTAGAATATTGTGTTGGTGTGGCATGGAAATTTGAAAGGAAATTGCCATATCAAATATCATCTTCATATATCATCTAATTATAGCTCTCATATCTCATCCATATCATCTAATTATGGCTCTCAAATTCGATGTGCGGCTTAAAATAGTCCGTGTTTTAAATAGACGAGATGTCAATGTAATCAAATCAAATCAATGTGTATATTGCTGTGATACACATTAAGTCGGTAGTGGGGCTTCCAAGCTTCCCCACGTAGCTAAGATGATAAATATTAAAAGTGGACCCTATTAACGCACCATTTGTGCGATATTTACACGATATCGTCTAACATTTTGAATTCCGCATGTCGCAACATCATGTAGATATCGTAACAATGTTGTTAGGCAATTTGTACAAATAGGGTGATTACAAGTTGTTAGGCAATTTGTACAAATAGGGTGATTACAAGTTGTTAGGCAATTTGTACAAATAGGGTGATTACAAGTTGTTAGGCAATTTGTACAAATAGGGTGATTACAAGTTGTTAGGCAATTTGTACAAATAGGGTGATTACAAGTTGTTAGGCAATTTGTACAAATAGGGTGATTACAAGTTGTTAGGCAATTTGTACAAATAGGGTGATTACAAGTTGTTAGGCAATTTGTACTAAAGGGTGATTACAAGTTAGGCAATTTCTACTAATTGGGAAATACTTGATCAAGTGTAGTCATTTGACAATCGCTGAGAATTCTGTGGCTCATCACAGAATAATCCAGGAAAGTTTCAAAGCAGCAAGTAAATTCGAAGAAATCTGATACATTACATTGCAAAGAAAAATAATGCATGATTGTTTCTAATATGAAATCATGCCATTGAATAGTACAGCCAATAGCGGATGTCTGACCAAACAGAATGTCTGGAAAGGCAAAAAAAAATTTACAAAATTAAAAAAAGTTATTATTAGCCTGTTTTCCGAACAATAAATTTGTAAAAAACGGCATACTCTTCGAATAAATAAAAACATTTACTTTAACATTAATACTTCATTAAGAATATAATTTGCCATGTTGCTATATACTGTGTAACGTTCACTTAATTATCACAGGATAAACTACTAGTATATGCGTTCTTAATATTATAATGCGTGCTTATAATGCGCACACATGGATGCCACTCAGATATGAGAAATCTTTACTTATGATAAAGATGCACTCTGCAGGCCAGACCATTTGACTTACGATTACCAACTTCGGCACATAATACTTTGGAGAATAAAAATGTGCATCTCAGAGCAATTTTTTTAAAAATTTTAATTAAAAATGAAGCTGACTTTTGGTGTTTATCCACGATAACTTTAGAAAATATTATTCTCAAAAATAAATTTTACAATGTTTTAAAATTTCAAGAAAAAAAAATTGTCTTTTTAGTGATAATTATTTAATAGTCGTGCGAATTTTTACTGAATTTTTATCAAATTTTAATTTTTTTTTTTTTTTTTTTTTTTTGCTTGATTTTTAACAATAGTCCTGAGACTGACTTGCAACATCGTTGAGATTCAAACGATTTCATTGTTTCATCAAATACTTAATCGCGTAATGTCTAATGTTGGAAGCTGAAAATGAATTTTATTTAATATCTATGTAGTTTACGAAACAATTAAAAGTGAAATTGCAGTACTGCGAAATTTCGATGATAAATGCGTCGGATAGTGACTTTTTAAAAGCGCTATCTTATTACGGAAGTATTTCTTGTAGAAAAGTTCTTGTGCGTGATAAATAGAACTTAACTATGGCAATTAAACTTTAATGGACAATTGGCGGAATCATAAGCGTGAAGCTATAAATAACTATTTATCGGAAATAAATGCAATCAATATTCCCGGCAAACCAGCTGGTCGCTTGTAGTGACAAGTAATAAATAAGAATATATGTATATTCATAAGATTACTAAAAAAATTAATATGTATTTACGATTAAATTAAAAATACATTCAACTATGAGATTTAATGGATCAATTTATCAAACAAAGCACTGCCTAATGTCATAAAATGTCTAAATCCATGACTGTATACACACAATTAATAATGCAGCAGGACATTATGTTATATATATATCTTTGCTTTTAATTATTTTTTATAACATTTTTCTTTTTTATTTTAATTTTGAATACTTATTAATATGCAGCAAATTGTTTTAATACATATTTTCTACTTTTTTTCCCAGCCATCTCTTTGCCATAGGAAGTTCAGCTTATGGGAAAATGAGTAAGGATAGTGAAAATCAAGTGGTCGTTATCAGGTATTTTAATCTTTACTGTTTTTTTTTTTTTTTTTTTTTTGCGTTATCTGTTGCATTTTAAAATACTGTGTTTTAATTCTTATGTATTTTTCCACTCTTGAATTATAAAGTACTTTTTCAGAAATAACTCGTATTTGTATACCGAGAAGAAAATATTTTTGTTTTGACAGGCCGGAAGAATGTTGCGATTTTTTCAGACGTTTTTTTAAATAAGGTCAAGGCCGTGTTTATTTGAAATGTTGCATAATTTCCAGTACATATTTTTGTTATGATTATTTTTCCCGTTACTATCTGTTTATTGTTATTTTTGAATATTTCCAAGTAAACAACTAGAAGCTGACGATTTTAGTTCAGATTCATAATGCAGTTGATCTGGCAAAGATAAGTTATTCTTTGCGGATTGTGTATATATATATATATATATATATATATATATATATATATATATATATATATATAGTATACAGAGTGAACCAGAGAATATTTCCTTTAGAAAATGTGCCCCGAATTTATTCCGAATTCGAATTGAATTTTCCTAGTTGACTGAATTTGAATTGTATGAAAAAAGTTCAAATAATAAAATTGACTATATATTATTTCTAATAAATATAATTTTTATAATTTATCCCGAATTCGAAATGAATTTTTACTCATTGACTCAAATTTTAATTGTATGAAAAAAATTCAAATAATAAAATTAACTATATTTTTTTTCTAATAAAGAAAATTTTTTATAATTTATCCCGAATTCGCATTGAATTTTCCTAATTGACTCAAATTTTAATTGTATGAAAAAAATTCAAATAATAAAATTAACTATATTTTATTTCTAATAAAAAAAATTTATAATTTATCCCGAATTCGAAATGAATTTTCCTAATTGACTCAAATTTTAATTGTAAGAAAAAAGTTCAAATAATAAAATTGACTATATTTTATTTCTAATAAAGATATTTTTTTATAATTTATCCCGAATTCGAAATTAATTTTACTCATTGACTCAAATTTTAATTGCATGAAAAAAAGTTCAAATAATAAATTTGAAAACATTTTATTTCTAATAAAGATAATTTTTTATAATTTATCCCGAATTCGAAATGAATTTTTACTCATTGACTCAAATTTTAATTGTATGAAAAAAGTTCAAATAATAAAATTGACTATATTTTATTTCTAATAAAGATAATTTTTTATAATTTATCCCGAATTCGAATTGAATTTTCCTAATTGACTCAAATTTTAATTGTATGAAAAAAGTTCATATAATAAAATTAACTATATTTTATTTCTAATAAAGATAATTTTTTATAATTTATCCCGAATTCGAAATGAATTTTCCTAATTGACACAAATTTTAATTGTATGAAAAAAGTTCAAGTAATAAAATTGACTATATTTTATTTCGAATAAAGATAATTTTTTATAAGTTTTCTTCCTCAATTTCTATAAAAATATCGAATATAGTTGTCTTAGTGTGGCGGCAGAAAGAAGTATTCTCCCAAAGTGTCGAATTACTCGGGGAATTCCTAGTAAATACTAGTCTGCAATTTTTTTTTGTCGAAAATTGAAATTAAATAATTCTAATTGTCCTAGTTTTTAACTAGTAAGCAAATAGTTCATATTAGCATTATTTAATGCTCATAAACGTAGTTTCCTAAGAAGTCTTCAAAATTATTATTATTATAAATAGCATGATGTCGTCTTCGATAATAAATGGTTTACAGAAAAATAAAACATTTATTATAACTAATTATATTATTTGTTAATTTATATATCTTCTAATGCAATTTTGCGTCAATTTTTTGTTTTCAATCGATTGAGAAAAAACGTGTCTGAAATACAAATTCGATTTTTGTATACTTTAACCAAATGCTGGTGATGAGTCGCCAAATAACTCGCCAAGGATCACACAATAAATTCAGTAAAAATGTAAAATTCACGCCAGATGTTAATATTTCGTAATTACTGTACGCCAATTCCATGTAAGGCGTTCTTTGGCATGGCAAGTTTATAATTGAGTATGCGAGACAGTTTTAGGAAGAGAACTCTCGTTAGTTATTTTGGAAATTAATATCACATTGCTTAACTATTGAGTTAACATCGTGTCTATTTAAATTTATCTCATATGTAACAGAAAGAATGATTTCAGACAATAGATTCACAATGCTTCTTCCTAAACAGAATGGATATATTCACCCTCTCGCAATTACTTGATTCAAATCCACACTTTATTTTTCGACATACCGATGTCAATCTTTCAGCGGAAAGATTGGCGTTTCAGCGCTCTAATCACACAAATGAGGCAGGAAACGGCCCACTTTTTTCAGATTAGATAATATCTCAAGTCTATTTTGAGTGCAAAATCATAGTCTTTCCAAAAAAAAACCCATCAAATTTTCATATTTTAGACCATCATTTAAACATACTTTTCACCTAAATTAATTTTCCATGGTATTCTTCTTCACTGGGAGATCTTCATTAATTACCACAGTGGTGAATGGAAGTGCTTAATAACAAACGAGCAGCATTAATTGGTGGTCATTCATCGCGTTTATCCGAGCTTCCGATCTAACGAGGTCAATTATTCGTTGTTTTGCAGCGGCGAAAGCGGAGCGGGAAAAACGGAAAGCACGAAGCTGATAATGCAATACCTGGCGGCAGTGAATAAGTCTCCCAGCACCCTCATAACAGAACAAATCTTGGAGGCCAACCCTTTGCTGGAGTCGTTTGGGAACGCCAAAACAGTCAGAAATGACAATTCCAGCAGGTTTGGGAAGTACATGGAAGTTCATTTCAAAGAGTAAGTGGATTTTTTTTTTTTTTTTTTTTTGTTAATTTACTGTTAAAGAACGATAGTTTTGTGTAATGAATTTCTAATAGTGTATGCCACTTTGTAAACTGCTTACAATTATGGAATTCAAATTGTTTAAATTTTGGTTTGTAATTTTAAATACATACCCATATGAATATTGGGGGGGGGGAGAGATTCTCATCTGGTTTACCAATACAGTAGACTCCCGATTATCCGCGGGCGGGTTATCCGCGAAGCGGATTAACCGCGCCTGCCGCACAGGTTTTTTTTTTTTTTTTTTACTGATTTTTTCAAAAAGGTGCAGTTTTACAGTTATGCTTTTGTAATTACATAATACATTAAGTATTAAAACAGTATATATGTATTAATTTTTCTGTGTATCCTTGACGCCTCTCGTAAGTACAAAGCACTTTTCTGTTTTCATTAACAAAATGCATTTTAGGTTAATTTTGAGTGATATACTAAAATATTAAGCGTTAGTTAAACATTTCCTGCTGTTTATTTTACGTTTTATTGTACATAAAACGATTTTTCAAAGTTGGAATGACTGTTTTCTCTTTTGCTATACCCGTTTTCAGCTTTTTTCGGATTATCCGCGATTTTTGTTACCGCGCCACCCAATTCCGCGGATAATCGGGAGTGTACTGTAATATTATGGAACGCTTGTTGCCAAAATTAAATTAATGAAATCATAATATTGCCATATACCATATATACAGGGTGTTCATTAATTATTGTCGGGGTTTCCATACCTCATAACTTTCGAATAAAAAATGTTACGCAAAAACCGATTACGTATTCGTAAATTACAACTCGAAGTATTTTATTAATGATATTAAAGTGTAAAGCTTGCACAATTTGCACTTTGTAGGCATTCAGCTGAAGGCGATTATATATTCGTAAATTACAACTCAAAGAATTATGAATTCGTAAATTACAACTCAAAGAATTATGAATTCGTAAATTACAACTCAAAGAATTATGAATTCGTAAATTACAACTCAAAGAATTATGAATTCGTAAATTACAACTCAAAGAATTATGAATTCGTAAATTACAACTCAAAGAATTATGAATTCGTAAATTACAACTCAAAGAATTATGGATTCGTAAATTACAACTCAAAGAATTATGGATTCGTAAATTACAACTCAAAGAATTATGTATACGTAAAATACAACTCAAAGAATCGCCTTCAGCTGAATGCCTACAAAGTGCAAATTGTACAAGTTTTACACTTTAATATCATTAATAAAATTCTTTGAGTTGTAATTTACGAATACGTAATCCGTTTTTACGTAATATTTTTTTATTCGAAAGTTATGAGGTACGGAAACCCCGACAATAATTAATGAACACCCTGTATAATCTTAATTTATGATTTTATGGATTTTGTAAGAAAAGAAATTATTTAAAATTATCTTTATTTAAAATAATCTTCAATTTAGTATTTCTGAAAGGACTAAAAATAGTTCTTCAATGTCAGGTTTTCATTATTTAACCTTTTATTTACTGCATTAAAATTTAAATAACTTTGAGACCCATTGGGACTTTGAAGTCCATTTTTATGAAGTTCGTCTTTGAATTGTTGGATCTAAAATGATTTCTTTTTGGAAACTTACTAGATATTGTACATTAGATGATGTAAGGGTAAGATATTTTTGTAGAACATTGAACATATTCATGTGTTTGCATGTATAAAATGCTTATTTATTTTGTATTTTCGGAAGTTATATATATATTTTTTTTATTTATATATATTTTACATTATTTGATAAAATTAGTGTTTAGTTTTTTTTTTCTTTCAAATTATCATCAAAATTTTATATATTACCAAAAAAAATATTTTTATTATAAAAATAATGCACTCATGAAAACATTGAAGACACATTCTGGTTTGGACATCGAAGTTGAAAATTATTTTCCATAGCCTTGGTATTGACTTCAGTTGAAGTGATGTACCAGAGCAGTTTCTTATCCACAATAGTAATTTAGTTTTTTTATTGCAATCATTGCATAAACGTGATTTTTTTCCATTGAAGCTAATAGGAGACAGCTATGTTCAGTTTGAAATAGCAATGTTAAAGCGTTATTTATTTTACTTAAATAGTTCGTTATGCTGTGTTATCGAAAAACTCGTAAAATATTCTTCAAATCATTATAGCAAGCATGAAAATAAAGTTCATACGAAAACTATACCCTTCTGGGCAGAACAAAATTTTTCGAATTGCTTTCATCTAACACGAGACTTGACGTTTTGTTAAACGAGGTCTTAGCGACTGAAAATCGCTTTTAATACTGTAATAAATAACACAATCTTAGAAAAATGCGTTCTTAAGAACAACTTTCTTCACAATTTAATAGCTATTAATAAACATCTGTGTTAACATCGTAAAAGAATTTACGTCATTGGCAGGAATTCGAAATTTTTTTTACCAATCATTGATAGACGTAAGTTAAGTGCAAGGTTGCATTTACATTTGATTCTTCTGAGTCAGCAACACTTTTCTGAGAAATTTACAGAAATCGTTGATCCTTGAAATTTAAAATTTTCGTCTGAGAAGTTTTATATATATAAAAGCAAGGAAAGGAGAATTTTTCTTTTATGGTTCTTTTATTCTTCTATGGAAGGGCTTCTTTTATGGTTCTTTTTTAGCAAGTCGAAATTTTCATCTTAGAAGAGATTTTTAATTTTTATTATCTATTCCGTTCCATAACGTTTATAGGCCAAAGGCAAAAAAATTTTAGAAAATTTTCCGCGAGTCTTATACGAAAGGCATGGAATTTTTCGCAGTTGGAAAATAAAGCTTGATTGTTGCTGATTCAGCAAATTTTATAAAGCAGGTAAAGCGATAGAGAAAGATCTGCGAGAAATGTCTATCTAAACAGTTGCTTATAACAGACAATGGTAGAGTAGAGAAAGACGGGTGGGGCGACGGCAAGTTTATTGGAAAAGTTATTAACCTTATTGTTAAATAAATATTTGAATAATTTTAACATTTTAATAAGTTTAATGCGGATTACTTTCGTTTAGTTATTAATGTATTTGTAAAATCAGAGCATCTGTTTAAGTAATGGTGTATATTAATATGAATACCATGAAATCATGAATTATAATAAATCAATAAATATATACATTTCTCAAAGTTGCTAAAATAAAAAATAATTAATCTAATCTGCATGCTAATATTTATTCTCTGAATCATTGTGCTGTGCGCCTTTTGTGCATCTAATTACTGCTTCTAAAAATTATACTAAAACGAAATCCTTGACATCGCTATAATTTGAGTGGTAAATTATAGTAAAACATAAATGCCACAGGTATTAACATTGCATTTCTGACACGGAAAGTAACATCTAACTAGAGAACTGAGACAATTAAATAATTAAGGGGTAATTTTAAATTAAAAATATTTTTAAGTAATAAATTTACCAGTTTATCAAAGGTAGAAACCTTATAACGTGCGCTGTCTATACCCGCAAACTGCTTAAATCTGCCGCCTGCATAAGACAGTTTTACTTTCAGATAGTGTACGTTGCACCTATTCAATTTTGGGAGAGGCCGCGGTGGCCTGGTGGTAAGGTCTCGGCTTGTGAGCCGTAGGGTTTCAGGTTCGAGACCCGATTCCACCGAAGAACCGTCTTGTAAGGGAGTCTGTTGCACGTTAAATCCGTCATGCCAAACGTCCTCCCGCTGGTGTGGTGTGGCGTGGAGAGGGGGGTGCCAGCTCAGGTATCGTCCTCGTCATCTGACCGCGGTTCTAAATTACGAGGTCCGTCCCAAAATATACCTAGTGTTGCTTTACAACGGGACGTTAATATAACTAAGCCAAATCAATTTTGGGAGCCATGTCAGGAAACTAATAAGTTCGCACAACTCATACGTTGAATAATGTGAAGTAAAAATTGGTTTATTTTTAAAATTAACTCTATCGATATTGAAAAACCCCCAAACGCCCACTTAACGAAACCACGGCAGTTGCCCGAGACGCCTGGATATCACTGAGAAATTTTCTCTATCTTTTCGTTAAATGCGACTGTTTGAATACTCGTGGCGCGTACGTTGTTCTTTCAGGCGCTGATCTAGGTGGATTTGGGGGATATGTAGGTTTTCTGAGAACTCGCAAAGGATGCACAAACATAAATTTTATTAATAACCATCAGTCAAAGTGGGGAGGGGGGGCTCTTTTATATATCCGTCTTAAGAATTGCTATTTTGAGGGAGTAGGGAGTTTTCTTACGTTTGAAGTAGAAACGCAGACGTTCTAGTGTACTGAAGTTTTTGAACTCGAATGATCTTAGGAATAAGAGTTAAAATTAATTAATTTTAGGAAGCTTTTTATTTTAAGAAATAAAATTATCATATATATATATAATATGCTCATAAAAATATATTATATTGCTGTTTAGTTATTTTAAAAATGCGGTTCTTCAAACTCTGTCGCACTTTTTCTCTTGAAATATTTGCCATTATATTTAATGGCATCGATCATGGACATTATTCACCGAAAGTTATGCGTGAAGAAAGTATCACGCTTTGCATGAAAACTCTTATGAATGTTTTCTATGATTTATATTTTGCTAACACACATTTCTGCATAAACTCTTCACGATTAATTACAAATATTTTATTTTACCACCAGTGGAGTTATAACAGGCGCCAGAAGTACCGAGTACTTATTAGAAAAATCGAGAATCGTCACACAGGTAACCAGAACTTTAGTTTTCTTTACATATTTTCCTTTCGTTTGCTTTTGTATTGACGTGGGCTAACAGAGCGTGAATGTTCTAGGCTTCGGACGAGCGGAACTACCACGTCTTCTACGAAATGCTGAGTGGTTTGTCGGACACGGAAAAAGAGAAATACGGCCTGCAGACTGCGGACAATTACTTTTACCTCAACCAGGTAAGTTAAAATTTATAAACTTCATTGACTGCATCAAAAAGTTATTAGTCCATTTCAATATATTTCACAATTTTAGCTAAGACCAACGCAAAATTTACTCATTTATCATTAAGTCCTCATTTCATGTGTTGTGGACTGATGCTGTTTAGCATTGTTTGAGTTCAATTGTGTGTCTTTTTAATAGTCAATCAAGCATTCTACTTTTGAACTTAGATATAAATGATATAATGAGACGGAGAACCTTGACATTTACTTCCTTTGTACTTCTAAGTAGAGAATTTAGAATCCCTCACCTTTCCATTACTTGGAATTGAATATGAGAAAGATGGAAAATACTGATTCTCTCCCGAGCCTAAACTTTTATATACAGCTGGAAATCTTTCTTATGAAAACTAAAGCAATCTTCATAATTATATTGCTGTTTTTTATTCCAGTTCCAATAGATGATATGTACAAAGTGAAATTTAGATAATTACTGGTCGTTTCAGGATCCCAAGACTAAGACTTTTCGACTAGTACACTTTTCTAAAGGGTAATACGTAAAAAAAAAAAAAAAAAAAAAAAAAAAAAAAAGACTACGCCTCTTCATACCGTGAAATCTTTCACTCTATTGCTAAATAAACGTAAACAGCTTCTTTCATTTTTCCACTCGCCCACCCCATTTTTTTTGGGGGGGGGGATTTCTTCTCACGCTCTCATCCTGGACTTCTGATTCCCATTGCTACCTCTCATACCCCTTATTTCCTGTTCTTCATGCTACTGGATTAACTAAAAAGTAAACGCTCACCATCCAAAATCTGAAATGTACCAAATGTACTATTAATGTGGGGGGGGGGCTGACCTGAACACTTCAAACCGGATGTTCGTGCTACCAAGATTATGCTGTGCATTTGGTTGAACCTATTTGGTGTGATATATTAGAGTTATTGAAATCTAGTAAAATCCA
Organism: Argiope bruennichi; assembly: GCF_947563725.1. Classification (NCBI taxonomy): domain Eukaryota; kingdom Metazoa; phylum Arthropoda; class Arachnida; order Araneae; family Araneidae; genus Argiope; species Argiope bruennichi. The sequence continues at coordinate 101,062,614 of NC_079157.1, forward strand.
TCACAGGATTGGTATCGAATGCAATTGATGCGTTTAAGGCGAGCATTAAAGGTGATTCAGTGGTATAACCAAGAGAAATAAGGCAGAACCAAGACTCTAGAATGGCATAACTCGGTCGCATATCTCATGTTCGGTCAAGACATAATTAAAAAAGCCAAAATGAGGAGTTCTTGCTCATCCGCCGTATTCTCCAGACGTTTCTTCTTAAGACTGCCATTTGTTCCTATCGATGGCACGCTTCCTAGCTATCATCATTTCTAATCTTATGGAAAAAGTCCAAAAATGGATCTATTCGTTGATCGCCTAAACACTCAATTTTTTTTTGGGGGGGGGGACGAAGGAAGCATATACCTAACATATAAAAGCATATACCTAAATGTGCCATTCACAATTTATTGGCATTATATTCCTCTCTAATGCTATTTTTCTTACTTTAGGGGGGATGTTTCAAAATCAAATCGAAAGACGACGCCGAAGACTTCCGTGCCCTCCTGGCGGCCATGCAGGTGCTTAGCTTCACATCTGAAGAACAAGACACCATCTTCAGAATTCTTGCTTCGGTGCTTCATCTGGGAAACATTTACTTCCACAGAAAACAGGTAAATGCATTTCTGTTGATATCCGGAATGAAGGACCGAATGTTCCTGCAAGATTTTGTATGAACATTCGGTTTATTTTTGATTATATTACGGTGTTTTTTTTCTGTATGATATGAAAGAGAAGTTTGAATTATAATTTCGTTTTTATTTCTCAGCTGAAACATGGACAGGAAGGTGTGGAAATCGGCAGCGATGCCGAAATACGATGGGCATCTCATCTGCTGCAATTATCCTTAGACGGCATTCTACGAGCCATGACAACAAAAACGACAGTAAGTGCGAATTTTTTTAGTATATTTTAAAATGACATTACGAATTTCACGCAACTTATCTTAAGCTGTAATGTCGGAAGATTTTCTTCCCTAATGTGGAAGAATTATGATATTTCCAATCAGAAGAATTATACGTCCAATCAGAAGAATTATGATATTTCCAATCAGAAGAATTATGATATTTCCAATCAGAAGAATTATGATATTTCCAATCAGAAGAATTATGATATTTCCAATCAGAAGAATTATACGTCTAATCAGAAGAATTATGATATTTCCAATCAGAAGAATTATGATATTTCCAATCAGAAGAATTATACGTCCAATCAGAAGAATTATGATATTTCCAATCAGAAGAATTATGATATTTTCAATCAGAAGAATTATGATATTTCCAATCAGAAGAATTATACGTCCAATCAGAAGAATTATGATATTTCCAATCAGAAGAATTATGATATTTCCAATCAGAAGAATTATGATATTTCCAATCAGAAGAATTATGATATTTCCAATCAGAAGAATTATGATATTTCCAATCAGAAGAATTATGATATTTCCAATCAGAAGAATTATACGTCCAATCAGAAGAATTATGATATTTCCAATCAGAAAGAATTATGATATTTCCAATCAGAAGAATTATACGTCCAATCAGAAGAATTATGATATTTCCAGTCAGAAGAATTATGATATTTCCAGTCAGAAGAATTATGATATTTCCAGTCAGAAGAATCATGATATTTCCAAAAAATATAGTACGAACGATCAGCGGAAACAGATTTTATCCGTTTCAAATACGCACAACTGATGCGCGTAGCTGGCAATTACGTGCATCTAAAAATCATAGCCGAGGGAAAGCCAAGTTGGAGGAGGGGGAGGGAGACACTCCATCATTATAAGGTTTCAGTTTATAGGTTTTCGGTTTTATACTTGCCAAAGTTTCATGTTCCACAGAATTTCTCTATCTATTTTGTCTTCCTGATCTCGCACCATGTGAATTTTGTCCAATGATGCGTTTCGTTAATAGGTAACAATTCTCAAGTTCCGAAGTGCAGCAGTGAAAGCATTGGAGAAAAGAAAGCTTGTAATTCGCATTTACATTTTATGTGAACGATGATGTTTGTGTAGTTGCGCATAGTACTTATAAAAAGGGAACATTGAATAAATAATATTAAAATGAAAATAAAATGAACTATTTAACTCGTTATTTATGAACCAACTTTTATTCAAATGTGTTTTAATCGATTGAAACTAATTTAACTCTTGATGTAAAATTTGTGTAGTTTATTATAAAAAAAAAGCAAAAATGAAACCATATAAAATTATAATTTAAGTTTTACAGGCAAATCTGAATTTTCAGAAGAATTAAAAAAACGCTTCCGTATTATAAACAATAGATTTTATTATTAAATTATAATTTTTCATTCGCGATGCTTAATAAGTCCATACGTTTTTAGTTAAAAGAAATTTTTGAACATACTGTCGAAATGAAAATAAACTGTTTATGAGTGTGACATGTTCTTCTTTAACAACGATTAATTTGCCATTTCAAAATTTAAAAAAAGGAATTTTCTCCGATCTTTATAATATTCAAGCGATATAAATTTCAAAACGTAGAACTTTTTGAATGGATTGATCTGTTCTTTAATTTTAATAAGATATGAAATCGAAAATAATTTCATTCAAGAAAAAACTTGTATTCTTTTTTTTACATTAATGTATGAATGCTCTGAATGCATATCTTGTATACTCTGATATATATCTATACAAGGTTTAACTTCTGAAAAATGTGCACTTTATCGCGTTTGTTGTCTAATAACTCAAGATATTTTCTGGGTTTAAATTACATCCTAATTTTTTTTTATTTCATCTGTTTTGCAGGAAGCCAGAAATGAGCGCGTTGTAACTCCACTCAATATTGATCAAGCTTTGGATGCCAGGTAAGATTTATTTCATCTTTTTTAGTTCAACTCATTGCTTTTTAAAATACCTTATGTTGTTTCTATTTTGGGAGTCAAATTTCTGTAACGTCGTTTTTTATAAGCAAGATAGATTATTATATTCTTTTTCTTATATACATCCTATCTTTTATAGAATTATTTAATTGAAAAATAAAGAATATAAATCTAATTCACCGTCTTTACCTATGTTCTAATATCTATGAACAAAGTTTCATTAGAAATGTGAATTATCACTACCCAGGCCAGTTATTTATTTATCTGTCTTTATTTTTCAGAGATGCCATCGCCAAAGCCTTGTATTCCAGTCTCTTCTCTTGGCTCGTCCAACGAGTCAATAACATTGTATTCAAAGGACCCAGGAAGACATCTATAGCCATCTTAGACATCTTTGGTTTCGAAGTAAATACTATGACTTACCGTGACTAATTTTTTTATTATTAAGACTATTATGATTCACTAACTATTCTACATTATATTAACTAAAGTCGTTCATTATGAGAATTGTAAATCATTGGGACTTATATGGTTCATTTCCACTAGCATCGTTCATCGCCACTAATTTGATTCAATATGACCAAGTTTTCATTTCGGATAATATGATTCACTATATTTAATGATTCAATTGTTGTAATATTATTCATTGTGTCTGATTTGTTTCTACTGATAAGGATTCATTTTGATAAATATGATTCACTGTCACTTCTGATTCATTTTTATTAATATCATTCATTACGACTTGTTTAGTTTATTATAACCAATATTTCCTTTTGACTAACATGATTTAATCCCGATTAAGACAGTGTACGATATCTTGAACGCTAACATCAAACAATATCGTAAAAATATTTTTGAGCATTTTGTGTTTATAGGGTTGCCTCTAATGTATTCATTTTTGAACTAAATAATTTATTGTCGCTAGTGTAACTCATTTTTTATCTATGATTCATAATTACTAGTAATTCATTTTTGATTCATGTAATTCATAATTTCTAGTTATTCATTTTTGATTCGTGTAATTCATAATTTCTAGTTATTCATTTTTGATTCATGTAATTCATAATTTCTAGTTATTCGTTTTTGATTCATGTGATTCATAATTTGTAGCAATTCATTTTTGATTCATGTGATTCATAATTTGTAGCAATTCATTTTTGATTCATGTGATTCATAATTACTAGTAATTCATTTTTGATTCATGTGATTCATAATTACTAGTAATTCATTTTTGATTCATGGGATTCATAATGTCTAGTAATCCATTTTTGATTCATGGGATTCATAATGTCTAGTAATTCATTTTTGATTCATGGGATTCATAATGTCTAGTAATTTATTTTTAACTCATATGATTCGTAATTACTAGTAATTCATTTTTGATTCATAGTTACTAGTGATTCATTTTTGCCAATATGATTCATTACCACTAGTAATTCATTTTTGCCAATATGATTCATTACCACTAGTAATTCATTTTTGCCAATATGATTCATTACCACTAGTAATTCACTTTTGACTAAAATGAGTCGCATATCTTGCCCTAATTTATAAATTTAACTAAATGATACAACTTATTATCGTTGATCCTCTTTAATCAATGTTTTTTTTGTAATTCTATTCTTTTTTTTTTTTTAAATTTATAATTTCATTGACTGCTTTTTTTTCAATTAGTCATTTAAAAATGTATTATCTAGGACTTCAAAGAGAACAGTTTCGAGCAGCTGTGCATCAATTACGCCAATGAGACGCTCCAGTACTACTTCAACAAGCACGTCTTCAAGCTGGAACAGCAAGAGTACGCCAAGGAGCGGATCGAGTGGCAGCCCATCAACTACCAGGACAACCAGCCCGTGCTCAACCTCATCGCTAAGAAACCTGTTGGTATACTGCCTCTGCTCGACGATGAAAGCAACTTTCCGAAGGTACTGCCCTTCATTTTCTTACTATGCTTTAAATACACACAAAAAGACATTCTAAATCAATATATATTTAACAAGAATATATCTAAGGTAGAATTTTTTAAATTCTATTTTTTTTTAAAATCGGTAATTAACACGGTAACTGCAAAACGAAGATAGCCAGATAAATAAAATTTGGTACACAGATGTAACATCTGAAGTATAGATGTTTATAAAAACATGAATCAAATCAGTCAAAAGGTTTACCATCTGTCGATCTATATTTTCACAAGTATTTATCGCGGTTAGATCAAATAATGCGAGATCGCAAATAAATGAAATTTGGTATGTTATCTTGTTACTACAATTGTGATTTGCGGTCAAATTTTGGATTAATCGGATGAAAAATGAGAGTCAAAAATATATAGATTCAATGTTCTTGTGCTTGTGTATCAATCGCATTCCAACTACTAATCACCAAAGACCGCATGATAATAAGTTTTTTCGTAATTATTACTATGTAGTTAAAAATATATTGCATTTATTAGCGAGTATATGAGTAAATATGTGAGAGATCATTCATGTTGGTTTAAAACTTATAATTACTGATAAATATAAAAACAAAATGTTAAAATCTTTGTTTGTGTTAAAAGGTTAAATGCTCTTTTCCCCTAAAGACCATTTGTTATCCTTTTTATTATCCTAATCTGAATTTTGGTGCTGTGTGTATGATTGATTAAAAAAATTTCCAAAAAAAAAAAGTCATGTAAATTATTAATATTATATAGTTGTTCACTTAAAATTATTTCTTGGAAGTACAATCCAATAATTTACTTTTTACTGTAAAGATTGAAATAAAATATTCTGTTTATGGCTTAAAATTTAAAGTGATACAAAAGCAGCACTGTTTAAAATATACTTTATAATTTTTTAAAGTATTTTACTCCAGCAGGAATGTTTTGTAGCTTGATTATTTTTTTTATATTTTCACTAACAAAACCTTGTCAATAATTATTTTTAAAATTGGATTCGTTTTCTAGCAAATTTATCTATTTACAAATCTCCTATAATTAGAAAAGCAATTTCCTTGTTAGCTTTTTATTGAAGCAAGTGATTTAATCAGGACGTTTAAGATTTTTAATTGATTTGACTGTTGATTAAATAATTAAAACAAATGATTATAATATTTAAATATATTTTATCAAATTTAATTTTGTTTTGAATAAAATATCAAAATTTTTGAGTTTCCTCGATATTTTACTTTTTTTATTTTAGTTAAAGTATTTTTTCCCTTCTGAATGCCATTTCAATCTTGCTTCTTACAAGAAAACTATCATTAACTGAACAATTTTAACTATCTGAAATACATAATCCTTCCGTCAGTGAAACATAATGATCATTATTAAAGCTTTTCTCTCTATTAACCTTAATACTTTCCCAAGGCTTTAGAGCTTTAAAGAACAAATATCTAAAGTATATTGGCAGACTATCTGCTTACAATCTTTTCACTGACGAACAAGTACTGGTAAACTGATTTGCTTTTATGAAAGTGCATTCTGATTTCGAATCTCAATAGAATACAATAGAAAGATATCGAAATGGTTTAGATTTTACAATACTATCGAACACAATCGGCTGCTCTATTTTCGATTTTGAAGATCTTTCTTTTCTCACTGCTGCCGAATATTTCCTTAGCCTAGCAAATATCAAAAGACTTTCGTAATGATTTAATTTAATCGGTGTAGACAGTAGGCAATGTAAATATTTAATATCTGTTTTATAAAATATATCGGACATTAATTCAGAAGTATTCATAATTTTGTCGAATCTTCAGTTAAATAACCTGTTAGCACCGGAACATCATCAGTATGTGTAGGGCATCCAGGAATATATGATGCTATTGTTTGGACTACCTGAATATTCATTTAGTACTGCAGGCTACAAATGCAGTTTATTTATTTCAGTTATTTAACTCGCATTTCGGAAGTGTTTTCGTCCTTTCAAGATTTTGTTATTCCGAAACATAATTTAATGTTATTCCTTTAAAGAATTAATTTTAATTTCATTAAAATAATTTAATTTTTAACAGTAATTAATTTCAATTTAATTAAAATAATTTCATTTTTAACAGTAATTAATTTTTATTTAATTTAAAAAATTAACAGTTAATTTTGATGTAATTACAATTTATTTTTGACATTAATTTTAATTAATTCAATTTAATTTAAAATTTCTTAATTTTTAAAATTTATTACATTAAATTTTAATTTTGCCGATTTCGGGATTCCTTTACCCTTATAGCAATCGTTCAGTCCTTTCCAATTCACAAATGATTTCTTCTAAATGTTCCACATTTCGAGCCAAATTCTTTGTGTATGTTCCTAAGCAAGACTCTACAATACCCACCTGTAATTTTGGCCCTTTTCTGTGTCAAATAGAGATGCGAATTTGCCTTTCCTTTTGATTCCAATATTTTGTAAAAATTCGAAAAGTAAATTTGATAAATATCGATATAATTTAACATATTAATTCACTAAAGAGAATACAGATTTCAATAAACTCATATTTAGTTATATTTTTAAATATATTTATTGACAAAATAAATCCACCAAGTTGTATTTTCTCGATATTCTCTTTATTTCCACAATAAAGTGCTTTTTATGTTTAATTTCGAAGAATTCTAGCGAGGAAAATCTAATATGGATTTTAGATATATTCGCTTATAGATTTTAGGTTCAAAATTTGATAAATTTGATAAAATTATGGAAAAAATAAAAAATAAATGAATTTCTATAAATTTAACTCATTACATTCTTAAATTAATTATGCTTACCAATATAAGCAAACAAAGTTAGCCACTTAAAAGATTTGGTTCAAAATTAGAGAAATAACCACAATTTTAATAAGATAAATACCAAAATTCTTTCATCTAGCTTGTTGTATTTTCAATTATTAGATTCGTCTATGCACGAATAGATAGATAAATAGACGGTCAGCTCTTTCACAAATTTTGGCACTTTTTTAATGCAAAATTTGATACATATGTGAAATTTTTATTAAAAAAAACCGTATGCAAATTTTATTTATTCTAGCAAATAGTCTTTCTGCTGTCTATTATACTTAAAATTTAATATGACAATTCATTCACATTATGTTGTGATATTAATTAATTTCCATGGGAAGATTTCATTTCTTGATGCTTTTTTTGAGTTATGTTTAAACAAAGATAACTCCAATTCCAAGATCTCAAAGTGGAATCCGTCCGATTTCCAGATTTTTCTCGCTTTCTAGAAAGAAATAATAATAATAAATGAATATGAATGAATGAGAAATAACAATAATGATGAACAATATCAAACGTATTTTTAATTTTAAACAATAGATGGCAGCACCACATTTTTTCCTCTTTAGTTCTTTTTTGCAAGAAAAGTTATTTTGAAGCAGATAAAATTATAAATTCAATTAAGTGATTTGTTGACGAATAAAATTCGAATTTTATTTACATTTTACTTCATTACGTCATTTTACGTCATCTTCTTTACTTCCATTAGTTATTTTTATTTAATCAAACTGGAATTAGAGTAAATAAAGATCGAAGCATTTTCATATTTCCATCAGCAATTTTTTTTTATTACCTGACAAAGATTATCATAGAAGCAGAATTCTTCGGTATGTTCACGAGATGCAATTAATTAAAATGAATGAAATGAATATTCTTTTCAAACATTTCTTGCATCCTTTACAAAAATGTTTTTCTTTCGAATTTAAAACAAAATTTATGATACTGCTTTTAATGTTAGGCTTCAAAGAAAATTTTACATTGCTTTGAAATATTCCTGTTGAGAAGCCAGTAGGCGAAAATAGGCATTCCACTTGTCCAAGAATCAAGAAAAAGTCTATCAGTAGTCAGTTTTAAGATACGGCTCTGGAAAAAAAAGCATTAGTGAGTTTATGGCATTTCTTAAAATCAAATATAATGAAGAAAGACAAAAGTAAATTAATAAATGTTCCGAATACTATTTATTTTACTAAATTATTATAGGAAAAAAATCGTGTGTCTCGGTATTTGTAAAGCTAAGATAAGTGAAATCATAGGTGTAATGCTTTTTTTCCGTCGCCTGTCGTCATCAGTGGTTTAACAAGTGCAGATGATACTCAAAGCATTTTATTATTATTATTATTACTTTTTTCAGTGAAGGTGTTCAAGCCATGGTCTTTTCTTGTTCTTTCTTGTTACTTAGGGCACGATACTTTACTTATTATGCAGGGACAAGTCCGTGTTCTCGGTACTTTATTTTTTTAAAGGGTCCCGGCGTCATGCATGTGCTTTCTTATCCTCCGAGAATGTTTGGTTCTAAGAATTGATATAAACAGATCATTTCTTCTCCTCGTTCCTGTCGCTATGCCACTGTATCCCTATTACTCTGGCTGCGCCATTCACTTAATGTTTGGGGGTTTGATACGCTTAGTATTTATATCCAAATTAATAAAAAGTATGCATCTTTTCCAGGCAACTGATCTGTCTTTCCTGGAGAAATGCCACTACAACCACGCTTTGAACGAACTGTACAGCCGCCCACGAATGTCCTCCATGGAATTCGGAGTGAAGCACTACGCCGGCCAGGTGTGGTACTCGGTGGACGGCTTCCTCGACAAGAACAGGGACACTCTCAGAGGGGTGGTCGTCGAGTTGCTCATCAGCAGCAAATTACCAGTGAGTATTGCACATTTTCGTTATCCTTAGATTGGCAACTTTTTGGTGTTGCCAGACATTCAAAATATCCTGATAAATTCATGTTGCTTCTTTCTGTTTACGAATTGGGTTTAAAGATGCATAAGTCACAACTATGTTTGAAAATGTTCAACTACAGGGTGCTCACAGCAACCGTTACCTAGTAAATTTCTAAACTTTTAAATTTAGGCACAGACTTCCATTTGGAAAAATGTTACTAATCGGGTGACGTCATTGTCACCGTGTCTGTGCTTTGTATCAGGAGGACCATAAGGAAGGAGAAATAAATATATGAATTATTTTTTTATTATACCTATTTGAGAAAATTGAGAATTTAAACCTCCCTTATGATATTTTAACTTTTCAGCTGAGAAATTATTTATCTAATAGGAAGTAAAGTTTATTTCTAACCGAAGAAAAAAATTTAAAACCGAATCCAAAAAATAACCTCTTTAACACCATCGAGTTCCTCAGAGTTGGAAATGGATTATTATAATCCAATTATAATAATAAAATATGATGAATAAGATGCTTTTCATTTTACTGTTATATCACGTCACATTTTTCTTGAATCACAAGATAAATCAGGAGTCGTGTTTTTTAACGCTTATGGTACTTTCGTATACAGTACTGTACAGTACAATAAAAATTTCTGGAAATAGAATCGGTGATTATCGCTGAGAAACCATGTCGAGGTTTTTGTCATACTGAATGTTTAAGGACGAAGTATTTGCAAGATTTCTCTTGAAAATGGGAGCTGGTGGAGAACTGAAGATCATTGATGATTTAAGTCTAAGTTTTCTTATGAAATAAAATTTGGTGAATTAATGGAATTGGGTCTTTATTTTTGCCAATTCTTTTAAATCTATAGATTTTTAAAATATTATCGGTGGAAAAGAAACCATGATCTTAAAATTCTTCTCTATTAAACGAATTGTCAGCTATCTGAAGTGAGTAAGCTTCCAAACAGCTTGGCTATCGAGGTTTCGTAGTACCTTAATCTATCCGTTAGAAAACGATTACATTTGATAGTTTGAGGGGAACTAATTATTATTCTCCCTTCATTCTGTTTTGGCGCTCTGTCTTCCTGGTATGCAGCCATTGCGCCAAGGTCGCAGAGCTGTACGCATCCGAGGCATGTGATGTCCTCAGGCCTCTTGATACAAAGAATCCAAAACATTTTCAGTTTCCATGGGACTTTCCAGACGACACTTTCTGAATGCAAAATATTTTCATTCGATAAGAATTTATTTATGTTCGTTATGTAATTCATATTTGCGATATAATTTTTTTCGGAATTGCGGTTTGAATTTTTTTTTTTTTTTTTTTTTTGATTTATTAATCATTTTAAAGAATTTCCGCTCATAAAGCCATTGGACAGTTGCAACTCGTTTTTTAATAGATTAAATAGACATAACAATTTTGACGCAGCCCAATGAAAATTCGCGCCGTTTCTTCGCATTTATTTGAATGATAATAAACTGATTGTTCAACTTATGATTAGGAGCAAAACAATGTTGATATCATATTCATTTAAATAATTTTTGTAGCTATTTACACTAAAATGATACAGAACTGAGTGCCGGCGTCCTGGCATAGGGGTAGTACGTCTTCCCTGTGATCCAGGCTTCTTAGGTTCGAGTCCCGGTTCGGGCATGGTTGTTCTTCTGTGTTCTATCTGTGAGGTGTGTGAATGTGCCTCCCTGTAAAAAGAGGTTGCGCAAGCGAATGTGACGAATGAAGTAGCTAAATCATATTCCTGGCCCTAGTCGGTTCTATTGAAAAAACAAGAGACGCTCACTCGGCTTAAATTGCTGACAGATAACTGTCAGTGGGTTTATAAAAGTGCCATAAGTCACAACAATAACAACAGAACTGAGTTCTCGCTGTGCCAAATTCGACATTTCAGGTAATTCTGGTATGCAGCTTGCAACCTTTTGCCACTCTTTGACCTTCCTGCCCTTAGGGTCATTCTTTGACGTTCCACCTCCGTTGCTCGAATTGCCGAAATATCTCTTATTTAAATACTCAAGATCATTAAAATCTCGCAGGTTCTAAATATACTGGTATACACACTTGAAACGACGGTCTTTTATTATGGCTTGCATACGGAACATCGGGTCAGGGTTCGAACCAAAATTCCCCTAAAGATTCACCTTTTACGCAGTTTTGAAGCACTTAAAATCAGTCCGCGTAGTTTGAAGCTTTTGCAGGGATGCGTCAGTTAAGATATTGCCCTCGCTATCTTTTTTTTTCTCTCTCTCTCTCTCTCTCCTTAATATTTCAAAATCTATGCCAAACTAACCTCCAAAGTCAATATGGAATGTTTAAGTAACTAATCGATTTATTGCAAGATTTCCAGTTAAAGTATAAATATCGAATGGAACCTTATGTTTGAAGATTTCGAAATACAATGTACATAAAGCTGTGAGGAAATTAATAAAACAAATTTTTAGATAATACTCTTTTAGTAATGTTAAAAAAATTGAAATATTTTTTTTATATATAAAATCTGGAAATCAAAGAGAAAATCAAAAATACACTAAATACACGAAAGCTGTAAGGATACTAGAATTTTAATCATATTCGTTATTCATTTTGATTTTTAATAAATATTTAGTACATTTATTTTTAATCTTGCAACATAATTTCACTATCATTATTTCCAGTGCCTTTTAGGTATTTATTTCCGCCTCTAAATTTTTAATAAAAGGTACTTTCAACTTGACGGGACATTAATAAAGTGTTTTATTTTTTCTTACTCACGATCATTTTCTACTTATTTATTATATCTCATAATGCATTAGTATAATTATAGCGGAATCTTGTAATAAACGTTTACCAAATTCTCCACCAGATGGCGCCTTTCGTTACAGATTCAAATGTAGCTAAAATAAATCGATTAGATGATCGTTAAGCTTTGAAATATTTAAAATATTATAATGTCATCGGGAAAACACAATTGTACGAAAATCTCAAATTTACAACACAAATTTTAGGAACTATAAATATTCTCCATCCTTTGTTTCCTATCTTTTCACTTCCGTTTTATTAATCTCCGGCATGTGTTTCTGCTTTTTCTTCAGATGATATCTAAGATGTTCCAAGAGCTTCGAGACACCGCGGAAGCCGCGAAGACCATCAGCAAAAGCAATGGGCGATTCGTGACTATGAAGCCCCGGACGCCAACCGTCGGGGCTAGGTTCCACGATTCTCTGCAGTCTCTAGTAGACCAAATGGCAAAGTAAGTCTCTTGAACATTGACTTTTTACATGTTTATCGCTGTATATATGGTTACTAGTTGAAATGATCTGTTGTAGAATTTTTAATTTTGGTTGTAGAATTCATAACTTATTATATTCTGTTATTCACCAAGTAAGGTCATTTTCACTTGCCGGGATGGTGGTGGTGTGGGAGGGGGGAATTTACTGCTTCATAAGATTATTAGAACAAAAACTATGATGGTAATCCGCATTTTGTCCTATCTATTTGTGAAGAAGAAAATTCATATTCGAACCTTTCTTCCGAAACGTTGTAGCATGGTAATGCTTTAGACTTGATTCGTCTTATTTTCATCAATATTTTTAAAAGCACGAGTAGTGAATTTAAATTTATGTGAAAAAAAGCCTGCGTAGAATGGAATTGTTATCTTGAAATTGGTATGAGACTACGATTGGAGTAAATATTTTTGAAAAACCTTGTAAAATAGCTATATTTTTGAAATTTTTTTACATAAATTAGATAGAAATAAAACATGAAATCAAAATTATACATTCTGGTTAAATGCTAATTTTTTTTTAATTGGGAAAAAATTGTTGTTTAAAAAGAGATTTAAAAATTTTTTAGAGATTTATAAAATGATTTGTTCAAACTCTTGCGGATAATTTAAGAGATATTAAATAATTTTAGAATTAAAAAATAAATTATATTATTTCCTTAATTATATTTCTATAATTATATTTTTAAATTATATTTTATAGAAATAAATTATATATTTTTTAATTATATTTCTAGATTTAAATAATAAATTATATTTCTATAATAAAAAAATAATTTTTTTCTATTATATTATAATTCTATCCAGTCTTTAAATGCTAAAGTTCAACAAATAAATAATATGAAACTTTTCCTTTTTTGCATTATGAAATAGTAAAACAATTATACAATATTTCTAATTGAACAAATTGAATTGAATTGAATTTTCTAGTTCAGGAACCGCAGAACACATTAAGAAATTATGACACTACATTTATACAAAAAATATGCATTAGATTTTAATTTGAGATTTTTGATATATAGAAATATTTCGTATCGATAAATACTTCTAAAAATCTATTAATTTTGGTAGTCTTAGATTTGTAGCAAGCATGGCGCATTACGCAGTGCTCAAATAGTATTTAATTTATAAACATTATGAATGAATTTTCTAAATTTTGAAACTCTATGTTCTTAAGGTATTATTAAAACGGAAATAAACATAATTTCAAATAACTTTACTTTTAAAATGCCTTCTTTTAATAATCAATAATAATTCAACTTCGCTTTTAACGAATCAGTTTTTGAAGGATCTAAAAATCGCCCATTCGTCATTTTAAAAGAAAGCGAATGGATGATTTTACAATTATAAACGACATGTATTGGTTATATCTCTATATTTCTTACATGTTCGTGCATTATTTTATTTCCTTATTTTCAATTTCCTGTGCTGTCATCTAGTGTCATGATTTGGAGTTTCAATCTGTATTTATATTCAGATTAACAATAGTTTTCTTGTACTTTCATTTACACATTAGTTTTTGTGCTGCCATCTAGTGGTTATTTTTGAAACTAAAAAATATATTTATAATTATTTTTTTGCAAAACTTGTAAATTGTAAATTCAATAATAATTCTTTTGAATATTATCTTCTAAAGCTAGAATATATTAATTTTCGATTCTTATATCAATGTTTTCGCTTCGGTCTCTATTCATAATAAGAATGTTATACGAGCTTAATGCTTTATTTTTTTCTCTTTAGATGCCATCCATGGTTCGTTCGTTGTATCAAGCCTAATAACGAAAAAGCCCCCATGAAATTCGACATGCTCATAGTTTTAGAACAGCTGCGATATTCTGGTATGTTAGAAACAATTAGTATCCGAAAAACAGGATATCCAATTCGAATGAAATTCCAGCAGTTTGCCGAAAGGTAAGCGTTTTTCTTAACTAATAGTCAATGTTTTTCTTATTTTACTTTACTTAACTCGACGAGACATTTTGGATGTCCCTGGGATTAGTGATGCATGCTCTCAAATATATAATTGAACAATTATAGATTCTGGTATTTTGTTATATGGACTATACCACTGCAGCAATTAAAATTTAATGATGGTAACAATGTTAGAGGTCGCTGTAGCTGGTAATAAGGTCTCGGTTTGTGGTTCTCGCTGGTGTGGCACAAAAATTTGGAGGGAGTGTGCTTCGTCATGCGTTATCCCTAGTTGTTTGTTTACGGTTCAAAATTCTAGATCCGTTCCAAAATAATTCTTATTTTGTTTTCTCAATGAGATATTAATATAATCAAAGTTAAAAACTGAAAGATAGCAAAGTTAATAAATAGTTAAAGTTATTATTTTATTGGCATTTTCAGAATTTTATGGTGTCGATATTGAGAGAGATATGAATCTGTTGCCTTCACTAAAAAATGCCCCGTATGTATTCAAATATTAGTTTAATTTTTTTCTATCCGAATTAATTTTTCGTAATAATAAACACTAATAAATCAATGAAATTATCGAGATAATTAGCAGACAACTTCATATGTATAGTTCAAAAACTCTACCCGAAAATTTTTTTGTGAATATAACTACTTCAAGGCTTTATGTTAAGTTTTGAAATTATAGTGATAGAACCATTACATGATTGTGAGGTCATTTATTACATCACAAACATGTAGCGAACCTAACTGTGTATGTTTTCAGACGTATAAGTGCGCATTGTCTTACACTGAACTGTATTGTCTTTATTCCAACACGAACAATCTCTAAATTAAAGGCAAGTAAAATCGCTTACCTTTGTTTTGTTGGTTGGAATCTCTTTTTTAACATACTGATGTTGTTGTCTTCATCTGAAAATCTCAAATTTCTAATTAGTGGCAGGTTCAGTGACTATGACTCATTAACACGGGGAACTTATCTTTAAGAAAATTATTTAATAGTTACTTGATTATATGTTACATGATTAAGAATATATTTACAAAATTAGAAAAGAATAAAGCGCGTTCGTTGGTTGCCGCCAAAACGAGAGGAAGTCAACAAGCCCCTGGTGGCGAGAAGGGAAAGTTCTTTACAGTCAAAATTGGTTACAGTTAAGTCCTTGTTTCCAACAGTCTTGTTTGATGCAATGGATTCCAAAACTGAATTGCAGTTGATTTGTTTAACTTAAACATGAATTTGAATTGATGCTATTAAAAAAATTTGTAACTAATTATCTTTAATTGTAAGAGAATACTTGCTTGAAAACGGAATGTCCTTGGTGTCACTAGAGAGAATCCTTTCAAATTATATGTATTATTAACCTCCCGCATGTACATAGGCTTATAAATTAAACATTATTAATACTGAGGGAATGGTTGTTGATATTCTAGTTGCTTTTGTGTATATTTATATAATTACAAAGCATACAGAAATATAATAAAACAGACTGGATTCTAAGATATTCATGTGATAAAAAATAAAGATTGGAACTTTTATCCTAATCATTGCAGCATAATAATGTTTTAAAGATTCATTTATATTTTGTTATTTATTTTTAATTACGTGGCAGCGATAAACTTCATACACAAAAAGGGCATTTATGCACGTCACAACACGCATGCATATAGATGTATTTAATTAACGTCATAACAAACATGCGTATAAACACATGTACTAAAATAATAAAAAATTATTGTTATTAAGTGTATTTAAAAGTTTGAAAATGTTACTAAATTTCGAGAAAGAAGCTACACAAACAATACTGATATTACTTTTTAAAAAAACTTTTATGCCTTAAAGTGGTGTGTAAATGAAATTTTACAATAATATGCTCCAATGTTATTAAAGGAAAACTTGTAAATTGCGTTTCATTTTTTAATTAAAAATCTGATTAGAATTTTTAAACCACTTTTTTACCTTTTTTTTAATTACTTCCTGATTTTTTTTGTAGCTTATAGTATTGAGTTTAACTATTTGCTTTATAGAACGTTTCTAATCTCACATTCGCATGACACAATTTACAAATAGTGTGCCAGTCTTTAAATATTATCTTGCTAACACTAATTGCGCTGGAAAGATTTTTATAAAACCTTTTTCTATTACAAATAAAGTAATTAATACATTTATTTGATGGTGAATAATCAAATTTATATTTCATAAACCAAATATTTTATATATTTTTTGCGTTCTTAGTATCGCTATTTTCTTCTTTTTTCTATAATGCTTTAACCCTTTCGTGGGCCTTGGGAAGTTTACTTCCCACTTGCATGATCTTACAAAATATACTTATGGGAAATACAAAGGAGCAAAAAAATAAAATAAAAACGGACCCGGTATATGTGTATAGAATGTGTTGTACCCTTGTGCGTTGCCACATGCTACTTATCTTTTCATGGCAAATAATCTCCATTAAATTATTTTTTTTTTTTTGTAACTGTAAATGGTTATTTGGGAAGTATACTTCCCATCCCTGAAAGTTTAATGATAACATAAAATTCTGTAAAATATTTTTCCTTAAATTCTATTGTTTAATTGTTAATAAAACATAAAAAAGGGGGAGAAATTCAAAAGAGAAGTAAATAGCCCATGAAAGGGTTAAACAAATATAGCATATAAATATTTCCATATATTTTTAATTCGCAAATGTACATAATGAAATGAATCTGGAGAATCAAATAATATATCTGACATTGTATGAAACATTTTTTCTATGAGTATAGTTTTAAAATGAAAGTTATTGCAGAATACAATTGTTCGTTTTATTTTTAAAAAAATGTCTGAATAAAATTAAACAGTTTTTATGCAGAGTTTCATTTCGAATTAAAGTCGTTTCATTTCAAATTAGGGAGAAAAACATACATTACTTTCTTTTGATGAAATATATAAATTGCCTGCAAATGTCTCGATTCCGTGAAAGTTATGATTGTACTTTAAAAGTCTCTATTGCATGCAGCAGACCGTTAAATAAGAGTTTATTTTCAAAGCAGTTCCGTCAACAAACACAGACTGATTACTTATTTTGTAGACATTTTCTTCCTGTTGTTGCAAAATTTTGAATTTTTGGATAAAATTTCAGAATTAGTTTTAGAATGTGATTTCGTCTGGTGATCCGACGATATCATGAGATATCTTTTAAACTTTAATCACGGAATAGAAACTATTCAGACTTTTCTGTATAAATATGGAATCATGCTCATTCATGCTTTTGTTACATTTTTTTTAATCCTTAAGTACGACGGTTTAAAAAATATGAAAAAATTCTTATTTAAATATTTTTTGTATAAGTTCTTTTTTATTAACAAATAGTTCATTTGCTTACTTGTTTATTACGGACTTCGCATTTATTTGGCGATTTTCAGATTAAAGCAAAATTATTAAATTCCATTATATAGGAGAAGCCAAAATTACACTACGATGAATGCATTCTCATTCCCAGGTTAACTTGGCGATCTTCAAATTCCATTATACATAAGATGCCAATATTCGCCAAAATGGTTGCATTCATACATTTTCTTGGCGATTTTCAGATTGCATCGAAATTGTCGAGTTTTATTAATTTATGGAGTTAAAAAAATATGCCACAATTATTGCATTTTTGTATTTGTTTGATTTTTTGATTACGTCAGGATCGTCATAATAAAGGATTTACTTGGCGCTTTTCAGATTTCTTAGAAATTGCGAAATTCCATTTCAAGTATTTAGGCAAGGAAATCTTGGGTATCTTTAAAAGAATATTGTGAGCATTAGGGATCTTTATCGCTTCTGGAAAAAT
This sequence comes from Argiope bruennichi, assembly GCF_947563725.1. NCBI lineage: Eukaryota > Metazoa > Arthropoda > Arachnida > Araneae > Araneidae > Argiope > Argiope bruennichi. The sequence continues at coordinate 101,081,082 of NC_079157.1, forward strand.
TTCCTTTTTATCTAATTATCCTTATAAATAATTATATAAAAAAGTGGTAATAAGAGAACATTTTAGAATGTAGTTAATATGGGTTAAATTAAGGTAAAAATTGGGAAATTAATTAAGATTTAAGTTAAATTTTAATATATATATAATATTCATTTTACTGAGCTTTATAACTCTTTTGATGTCTAAAATTAATATTTATGTTACTAGAAATGAATTACCAATATATTTATATTAGGCATTGACATAAATAGTTAACTGCAACTGCAATCCATTCATCAATTAATTACTAATAATGCAGCAGTGGAACTTGAAAATTGTAACAATGTAAAATTTCTGAAATAGTGTTTACAGGCTGGTATTTGATCTGTAAATTTTGATATACATAATACGATTTACATAATAAATAATCTTCAACATTTTCTGCAGGACTGGCTGCTGGACTCAGAACAATAAAATTTCTCTTGTAGTTACTTTTTGAATATCAGTTGTTCATTAAAAAAGAATCTCTTTTGAATATTTTGAAAAATAATCACATGTCAAAGTATGTCTTCTGTCGGAGTCCTTATTATATAACTGCATCTAATTATTCGTTGTTTATTTCGCCTGTAATAAATATGCCACGTAGTAAAGCAGTATTTAAAAATTTTGAAACAAAAAAAATTAGGAAATTTTCTAGATCTACATTTTATTCTAAATTGAATAAATTTCCAAAACGTCTAAACCGAAATGATTTAAATGTTTTTTTTTTTTCCTTTACATGGTGATTCATATTCATTACTGCGTTCAATTATTCGTTATTCATTTTGACTGTAATAAAGTTTACTATTTAATGAAATTACATTTCGAAACAAATAAAAATGTGGGCAAATTTAAATAAGCTTAGCTCTTGAAACATTAATTCTAAATCATAATAGCATGTTTGATTAAAATATTTTTATGTGTGTATTAGTATTCATAACTGCGATTAATTATCCATTATCATTCTAATCGTAATAAATCTTTCTGATTAATAAAATAGTATTTATTAAGTTTGGAACGAATAAAAACCGAAAGAATAAAAACCGTTTAATTATCCATTATCCATTCCAATCGCAATAAATCTTTCTAATTAATAAAATAATATTTAATATGTTTAGAACGAATGAAAATCGTTAGACAATTTCTTAGATCTGCATTTTATTCTATAAATTATTTTTAGCTATCAATACATTTATTCCAAATCATAATAACAATTTTAACTAAAATAATGTTTTATTTATCAGATGGTTATTCGTATTACTTACATTAATGTTTTTCTTTCCAATTCCACATGCATAGTAAGTTCGCAATGCAAATATAAATGTATTTGCATTCGAAGACCATCTCAGCGTTGTCACCTGCTTTTCTGTGCAAGGTTAGAACAATACCACGTGACTGAATACGGCATTAAGGAAGGAGAAAATATAACGATGAATTAAAAATAAAAATAAAAAAAGAACTCTTCATGGAAAATATTTTTTTTTTCTCTGTTCTTCCAGAACTGGTTATTCGACAATTAAAGCCCTTTTACTCCTCGATATGATCGTAATTCTGAGCATTGAACTTGACACCATTTCATTGATATTGGTTGTAAATGCATTTGAAATGATCAGTCTGGTAAACAGTTTCTTGTCGAACTCCATGTGTTAATTCTTCTAAAGTAAGTTCTTGGGGATTTAAGTATTTTTATAAGATATTCATTCTTATAATCTATTAAAAATTTTCTTTATTCTTTTATAAATTGTAAATATAAATTATAATGAATGAATGGCAAATATTTTTAAAGAAGCTAACAATTATTAAAGAAAGATTTGAATTAGGTTTAAATGCATTTGTTTGAAATTAGAATTATTAACTTGCATATGTAAAAATTTAATGTCGAATATGCGTTCTATAAAATCTCCTCCAAAAACACCGTTACGTTTATATATATTACTTTTTTTTTTAACTATACTGTTTAGTTACTTGGTACCGATGACTTTTTTAATGTGCGAAAAATTTCTTGAACAATTTTTATTCATTTAGTGCGGTGTATAACTATATAATTATTTTAATATTTTATACTATGGTTTTTTTCTGTAATAAAAAATATTTAACGAACGATATTTTCGTGAAAATTATTGGGAATATTTCCTTTAGAAAATTCTTTTTAGAAAACAAAATGGAAGCCTTTCTTTAGTAAATATTTGTTGCTTATCATTAATGATTATGAAATAAAATAAAATTTTCCATAAATTGAGTTAGTCCAAGAAGTTATTTTAATTGAAATACCTATCTGTTTTATTATTTGTTTAATTATAGCATTTTGAAATTATGTGGCTGGCTTAAAATACTTTGCATTAATTTATTTGAATTTTTTTCTAATGAGAATCGCTGAAAGCAGCGAGAGTATTAATGCAAGTGTCTCTTGTGGTGATTTTTTATTAGAACTTCCAGACAAAAAATTGCATAATATAAAAAAAAAAATATTACAAAAAAATCGTTCTTTACCATATTTTTAAAATTAGATACATTATCAGTTTTAAGACTTGCTTCTTTTTATTTACGGTTAGGATGTTTTTTTTCATGTAATATTAAAGTTAATATTAATTTTACCCGAACATTTCACGAGTGTTTATTTAAAAAATCGCAAAGAAATTTAGCAGAGATCGTGAAGCTGGTCTTGAAGTTTATAAATAGTAACATTAATTGTTAAGCTAAGTACTTTTTTTTATTTCTTAATGTATTATTTTTAATTAAAAACACACTGATATTTATCAAATTTTTATTGAACTAATCATAAATTAGGAATTTTTTTATTCTTAAATAGATTCGTAAAAGCGTTTAGAAGTTTGGGGCCAAAGCAAGAACTAATTGTAATATTTGATTTAAACTTATTAGAAAACTTTTTTTCTTATTTCATATAAATTAAGAAATTCAAATGTTTTGAATTTAAATGAATAAAATATAGGAAATTTTTAATAATATATAAAAACTGGAAATTAATAAACCTATTAGTTTGAAAATCCAAATTGATTAAAGAATTAAAAACGAATAAGGAATGAAAATAATGAAATTGAAAATAAATTAAGGAAATATTAAAAAATAATGAAACAATAAAAATAAAAAGTAAATAAATTCAAAATTTTATTTTCATTGTTTGTTGGCATCCGGATTTATCATCTTTGACCCCAACTTGGTATTGATCTTAACCATTCTGCCATTTAACCTTGAAATTCAAGAAAAAAACCCCATTTATATGAAAATGATAGATTTATTTCATTTATATGACCAACATACGTTATACTTAATAAATGCTTTTGTTACCATTTTTTTACCTTGTAATGCTATATGGTGAATCTTCATAACAAAATCATATATTTTCCATAAAAAATGGCCAGTAATGTGGGAAAAACTTCCAAACCGAATCGTCATCCATGCATATATCAGTATGACCCACTTATTCTATTTCCTTCAGATTCTGTTTGCTCAGTTAGCTGCCGTAAGGCCTCTGAAGTCGTAGCAGACAATAATTCGGCAAGGAAACTTGTATTTGCTGTCAACGCGTTTAAGTTTTATTTTTTGCATTGGAATAACTTTATCGTTTGGCTTTACTGATTTGGAATCGTATTGCATTGGGTCATTGGTGGATTATTATTGTTTTAAAAAACACAGCTTATTTTTATAGACCAGGTAAGGATCTTTTTTTTTTAAACATGTTCTTCAAATTTTGTTTTATTTTAGATCTTTTCAGAGATTCATAAATAATAACCGAAAACAATTTTTCGCAATAAGTGGTACTTATTTTAAAAGACAGAACTTTTATATTATTCTTATAAATTAAATATATTTTGTTGCCATTTTCTAAACTTTCATACCGATTTTTGATAGCTGTATGATAATTTAAAACACAGGAGTAGGATTACGAATTATAAATGAATATTTTATAACAATTTAATTTCGATGCATTTTACAACAATATATTTATCTGCTATATTTCTCTTTACTAATCAATAATGGATTTATTTTATTTTTATTGTCTCGGCATTGCTTTTTGAAATTCCAATTTATTTTATTATTTGATTTTTCGTAAATTAATTTTTATTAAATTTTAAAATAATTCTGATAATTAGATAGATAATTGTAAATGATTATCTATTTTATTAACTTTAGTTCGGAGATAAAATTTAACATTCTATTTTTATTACTTTTTTATAAGTTATAAAACTTCGAAATAAAACATTATTTAATAATTTAACCTTCTACTTTTAATACTTTTTTTTAAATTATAAAACTGCGAATTTTTAATTTTCGAAAGACAGCCGAAAACTTAATATATATATATTAATTAAACGCTTAAAACAAAACATACTTTAATAAATTTTTTCGATATTGCAAACTTGTTCAATGTGCACAGAAATCTGAGCAATATGAAAATACAAATCATGATGCAGCATCTACTTTAAAAAAAAAATCTCAGAATATTAAAACTTTTCTTTAAAAAAATGCTATTTATGCAGTTAAAGTACAATAAAAAGTTGATTTTAGAGGTTGATTTTTGGTTTTAGAATAAAGATTACCTGTCAGTATGTGTCATAAAACAAAAATGCAATAATATTGACATTACAAAAATAAATTAATAAATTTTATTCTAAAAATGTTTAAAATATATTTATACAAGGACTTCTAAAAAACCCTGTAATTTTAAAGTAAATTTTAGACACAGAAAGGCATTGATAAACTTTTCTGAATGGTTACTTAGTTGCTTTTTTGCTTTCACTATGCTAAGACTGTCAAAATGACATAAACGATTTTACATAGCAATTGCAACAACTACGAACTTTCAAATCTTTTATATAATAAACACATTGTTATATTAATTAGTGTTCTCTTTAGTATTTTTGTAATTTTTTTGTTAATTCTGTTGAAAATGTTTTGCTTATTTTAATTATATTCGCATTACGCGCTTGGATTAATTAGGGTTAGAACTAAACTTGGCAAAAACAATCTTATTTTCCAAATATAAAATTTATTGCGAGTCTTCAATGATATTCTTAATTTACAATGAGGCGTATATGAAACTGAAGAAAATACATTTTTTTCGTGTGATGGCTTTTTGATAAATGAAAATAGTTTAAGTACTATTGATATAATTTAGGATCAACATTTCTGACTTTCGTATCTTCTGCTGAATAATTCAAATTTTGTTTCTGTTTGTGAGATCGTGTGATAAAATTTTTCAAAAAAGAAATTTTTCGTATTAAACTTTAATTAACTATAATTTTTAAACTGAACTTTTTCTGAAATAAAAGTAATAGAATTTCTGTTCTTTTAAACCATTGTTTTAGACTTAAATGCTTGCTTTTTTTTAAAAAAAACTTGGAATTTCTAATTTATTTAATATTCTTCTCTCATTCTAATCTGATTCCTTAATTTCCTTATGATAGCATTAAAAATTGAAAATTCTTTTCCCTATTGTTTCAAAACCTGTTTAATAATCCATGGTTAAAGATTAACTTTTCGTGAAAAGTCATTGCAAAACATTGTAGTTTTCTGTATATCATTTTCATCAGAATAATATTATTTGCGCTTTTAAATGATTTGATAACGATCTTTCAATACAATTTCAGATTTTGTTTCATGCAATATCTTTATTAAAAAATTTAATTTCCTTTACTAACAATTCATTTTTTTTATCGAGCGGAAATCAAAGTAGCTGATTTCTCTTTTAAAATCGTCTGCGCCTCAAACTATAATTCTGATTGAATATGATCACAAGTTGTACTTTTTATTTAAGGCACGTATGAGTGCATTAGAGCATATCCAAAACGATATAGCGGGAAATGATTTTTTTTCTAGGAAATTTGAAAATTTCCAAGAGCACGGTATGTTATTAACCATTCATAATGCATTGGAAGAGAGTTATTAATCGATGTTTAGATACGGAGGTTGGAGCGTTTGATGATCTATTGATGATGTAGTTGGTTACCATCATTTTCTGTTTGCGGATGTTTTTATCTCTGCCGATTGACATAATATTTTATTTCATGTTCTATTTTAGTTTATCTGTTTCCTGTGATTAATATTATGTCTTATTCAAAATAAGCAAATTGTAGACAAAATTGACAATTTGAAATTGTAACCGCTCTTTAAATATTTTGCTGACTACCAGTAAGTGCTAATCAACAAAAACATAACCATCATAAAATGGAAAACAAGACATAGAATTTTTTTAAAAATATTAGAATTGTAGCTTAAATGTCTTTTAATATTGTTGTAAGAAATCACGTAGATATTTTGAATTTTGCCACTGATACCATTTAGAAATATTACATAAAGGAAAACTTCATCCTGATCATTTCTAAAACACTTTTTTTTTTTTTTTTGGAAAAAATTGATGGATTAGTTAATTTTTTTTTTAGTATCTCTAGTGTTTGTAGTGTAAGTTTTTATTGTTAATTATTTTGTGCTTTCTCTTATGATAGATGATTGACGGTCTTCATGTACTAACTTCTGCTCCGCATTTCAGTTTTTTAAAAAATTTATTTATTTATATAGTGCAAAACATATTCGTTAAAATGAATTACTGATACTGAAAAATATTTACTTTCATTATTTATTATCACGAAAACTGTCTCCAAAATAATAGAAATCTTAAAGGTGATTTTTAAATAATTTTAAGTCAAAAAAACGCGATTATCTTATGTATAAAAATATTAAAACAGTTAATTTAATCAATATGAAAAGTATATTAAAAAATTAATTTGCAAATATTTTTTGCAGACCATATTTTTCTATTTATTCAGCAAACGATTTTTTTTCTTTTTTTAATAACGTAAAATTCAATAAATTAAATCTATTCTTCTATTCTTATTTATGGCATTATTAAATAAAACTATTGACTTTTCATTTGATTATAGAAATAACAGACATGTTTAACTGAAGCTGGAATGTTTTCATCCTGTATTTATTGGATACTTCGACAAATGGTTTAGACATATTTTTTTAATATCTAATCCGGTTTCTTATCAGAATGGGTTCATATCCGTTTAGAAAAGCACATGAATTTTTCTCCCGCTATACTGCTTTCTCGGTTAAAAAGAATCAAGGGAAATATTTCGAAACATATTTCTACTCAGAAATCTGCTTGAGGGTAATATCGAAACTTGTTCTGATGTTATTCTTAAGTTTCATGATAGGAATCGTATCATATGATTTTTGCTTTTATTTTCTTAACCTGAATATTTTTCTGAAATTTTTTTTTTAAAGTTTACATTGTTTTGCGTCTATTAAAACAAAACTATTTGATATTTTTTTGAAGAAAGGCATTTTCAGTATGATACCTCTTAAACGCTGATTTTCAAAATTCTATATTCTGCAGTGCCAGATAAAACCATTTTCCACGTAATATGGACTATGAAAACAAAGAGCAACGATTCCTGTTTTAATTATTTAAGTAAAGAGGGTTAGGGGCATTTTAATAACATTTGCCATTTTAAAACTGAAAAGAAATATTTGTTGTACAGATAGAAAAGATTTAAATTTTTATAAAATTCTGTTTAGTTTCATTTTTAACGTTAACCCTATTTGTATTTTTGTATACGGTTTTACAAATTTATTGAGACCTATGTAAAATTATTTAGATATAGTATTTCTTAAAAATATTTGAAACTTCAGAGGATTTTTATAAATCGGAGAATTTTTTTTCTTACAGTTCTGAGCAATTATTTTCAGTTTAAATAATTATATTCAGAATAGTTATTTTCTTGCAATTATGAACTATTATTTAACTTGGGTTTTTTTTTTTTCGGGTTTGATGGTAAGTTTTGAATTATAATATTTCTAAATTGAATTTCAAGCTTCTTATATCGTTGTCTTATTGCACAACAAAATCCATCTTTTCTAATGATAAGTTATATTTCGTGTTGAATTCTTATCTTTCTAATAGAACAGAATGTACACCAAACCTGGCATTTCAAGATGCTACCTAAAATGCTACCTATGTAAAAACAATTTCATTTTATAAAAAAAATAGTAAAATTCTAAAATTAATAGTAACATAAAACAGAATTATGAATTACCAATACATTTATTGATAGCAAATCTAAAATACAGCGGCTTATTTCTACAACTCTCTAATAAGACTACCAAAATGTGTCACTAAAGCAGTGATAATGTACAGTTCATGAACTCATTATCCACATTAATACAATCCTCTACTTCGACCTCTGCACTTGACCGATAAATGAATTAAAACGTGTTAATTTCTCTGCTTCAATAATCCGTCAATCCATTAGTCCAAGGGACTAAACATGGGAAGTAGACCCTGGATTATATTTCGACAACCACTGCCTATATTGATTCATTTGTTCCCCTGTCGAATTTCGTCTGGCATGACTACCTGGGCGAAACGAGCGAGAAATATCGATACTGTCTTATCGAGTGTAACACTGTAATTTGCAGGAAATGATCAGCGGTTCAAGTCATTGAATTAGTGTCTCAAGGATTAAGCCTGCTCGGCAAGTCACTAATTTGATTCTTTTTAATGACAGATTTCCGTTTTATTGATAAGCTTTCTGAATCGGTTTAAACTTACGGCTAGACAGACTTTCGCCCTTAAATCTATTATGTCATATTCCTAAATGGGTTGTATTAAGGGACATGAATCGGAAAGTAAAATACTTAATCTTTTTAAGAGATCTTTGATAAGATCGTTTGATAGTACTCTGATAGAGTGGTACTGCGATGGAGTTAGGTTTTAGTTTAAACTGTTTGATATTAGAAGTTTCTAGGGTCTTTTGATCAATGATAATTTAATCTTCGAAGTAGAGGATGATATTTTAAAATTATTGTCCTGATTTCAATTGCTTGTGATTTCATTGCCTGATACGTTTTTCATCAGATCAGTTTCTTGCGTGCTAAGTGTTCTTGTGGATTAGCAATGGGTATTATAATTTCATCTAATAATGTGAAGTTTTAAATAATAAATGTAAAAAGTAGGCTTCTGGTTAGATGGAAATGTTACTGAAAACCTTAGTAAAATTTTAATTTATCAGGAACTCGGTCATTCTGATTGTTCAGATTCGATTGATAAAATTACTTAGCGAAGCTTAATCGAAAGCCCATCCTGTTTCCCCACATACTCTGCTGTTTTAAATTTACTTTCTTTGTTTTTACTATTTTTTTTTTCATTTATTATCTATTATTTATTTCTACTGTTTGGCATGAATTCCAAAGGACCTTAGTGTAGATTAGATTATCCGACTACCAATCCATTTTTCCACCCTTCGGTGGCCTACGATTTTCTCTAGTGTTTTCATACCATATAAATTGCTTACGACTGCCATCTTTTGTTTAGCTTCGGTTTTGGTGGCATTTTAATCTTGTATTATCAATATACCCCCCCCCTTCCTCTCCAGGGGAAGGGAACATCCTAAATTAAAGATAGGAAAGCGAGAGCCCACTTATTTATCTGCGAATTTTTGGATAAATAAGAGAGTTCCCGCTGCTACTGGGAATATAAAGTACTGGTTTCGGGCCGAATTATTTCCGTTCTGATGAAAAAACGTTCCATCTTCTACAGAGGTTGAGCTGTACCTGGTGATGGACTTGACTCTAGTTCCCATGTTATTGCCTCAGCGACTATCATTCAATGGATCCTGCTCCGCCACCCCCACCCCCTTTCTTCCTTAGCTTTGCATATGGATGGGTAAGCTGGATGGTTGAGGGTATTTATCACACAATTAGACCCTGGATACTGTTTATTCTTGGATTCTAAAACACCCCTCGCTTTTGCACATGCTGCAGGTGACATTTATTTCATAAAAAAAGGGGGTGAACGGAAAGATGAAAGGAGGAGATGGCTATTTTTGGAAACAGGGTACAAGATTATTTGTGGAATAAGGAGAAATAATAACCGCTCAGATTTCTACGTACTATCCCTTAGCGAAGTGCAAACGTCGAAAAGTTCTAGTCTCAGGATCCTAAAAAGAACAGTACCTAGGTTCTTTGCTGATTATCGGATATTTATAAACAAAACATATTGCCATATAACATATTGCCATATTTTGTACTTTCAAATGTTTAAACTGTGTTTCAAAGAGTCGTTTGATCTCTGCAAATAGCACAGGAGAATCTAATGCGTGATATGTGTCTCGTTTCCGATTTTAAACTTTCTTTCTGCTTCTGAAATCTTTTATGCCCAAAATTTGATCAACTTTGCTTCTGACAATTGTTCTAATCAAGGAGTAGTTTAAAGATTTCTTCCTTTTTGATGATACCGCCTCATCCATTCACACGACACTTAGTCTTTTCTTGTGTGGCAACCGGTCTTCAAGCAGCTGCAGCGCCTCCAGCGATGAAGCTGGGTATCGATTACGCAGAGCAAAGAAAATAAATACGATCACTAAAGAATAAGAACATTGTAAATTGGGACAAGCATGTTCGTATGCCTGTATTAAAGATCAGAAAGATAATTAAAATTATTATTTTTTCAAATTAAGAAATGTTCCAGTAGTTCTTCTCAACTGTAAAATTTGAAATTTAAGTAAAGGAGTTTTTATATTAATAAATTAAAAGTAAATTTAAGAAAACATTATTGGAAAATTCTGAGGGGAAAAAATATGATCCAGGATTATATAAAACCAATGCGAAAAATAATTTTTTTATTAATTTCTTTTAAAAAATTAGCGATTAATACTACATTTTTTTAATATTTTTGCATCATATATATTTTTTATTAACGTACAATTCTTTCTAGCGAAAACTGTTAAACTTTTTTTAGATCTGAATAGAATCCTTTAAAATGTTAGTTCTTTATTACGAGAAAATATGCATTTTTTTTTTACATGGCATTTAAATTACGGATTAAAAAAAAATCCCGAAAAAAATTGCATGAATTTTAAATTTAAAGAAAAATATAAAATGACTTTTTTATGTATTATTCAATCCATAGTATTTATTTTTTAAGTGTTACAGTCAAAGAAAAATGCATTTTATGCATAGCAGTTTTGAAAATATTGTAAATATTTTTTAGATACACATTTTATAATCTTTGTTTATAAACCGATTCTTTTAGAATTTTACTACTAGAATATATATTGCTTAATTGTAATTAATAAAAAAACTGCAAATTAAAGGAGAATTCTAATCAAAAAGATTTTATCTATTAAAAAAATTAAATCTAGTTTTCGCTTTAAATATCGCTGATAAAAACAATTAAAATATTGCTGATAAACAACATTAACTACTTGATATATTTTTTTATTGACAAAATATATGTTTTGAAAATTTTATTTTGTTTTACTTTAGAACTTTTTGATACGAGGTGTTTAAGTATTATAATTTTTGTCATTTAAATTGGCTGAACTAACTAATTACAGCTTTCAGGGTTAAACATTCTATAATTAAATGTAAATATTGATATACCTTAACTAGATATTTAATAAACATTCTAAGGTTATATTAAGGTATTCAGATATTCGAATGGAAACAACCTTTAAATGTCTTGTTTTAACTTCCTTGTAATAATGTTATGTTTTACAAAATAATTCTTATTGGTTGATGAGATTTAATTCCGTTTCAGAAATTGATTTTAAAGTGCGGTTTTAAAACCTGCGAATCGAACCGTATTAAGCTTTTTTACAAGAGTTGCAAAGATGTTCGATGTTTTCTGTAATTATGTATCTTATATATCCACTTATTGATTTTTTTTCATCCTTTACAGTATATCAGTAACTTTTTTCTCTATTATCAAATCATCAATCAATGTCAAAACAGTTTGATTCCTTGTATTCAAACTAGCTCAACTAAACACTTTGTACTTGTTTAACTTGTTCGGCATGTATCATTGCTGACTAAGTTGAAACACTTCATTAAATTTAAGACTTTCAGTTGATTCTTTTTGACGATAAAAACATCCGGTATCATTCTGAGCTGTTATAATGTATTTTTCTCTGTCGCAGGCGATATTTTATTTGACATAAGCTTCTCACAGCTTGGCTTGTGGAGCGTGATGAAAACAGATGGCAGTGTCAAATCGCAATCGTAATCGATAAGGTGATAGGAAAAATTGGTTCTAATTGCCTTTGTTTTCTTCCTCCGAGGGTGTTTGGATCGTTCTCGATTTTCGAACGAAAACTTCTTTTCCCGCTTCCTCGGAGAAAAGAAGCGAATCTAATGATTCGTTGATGAAAATTTGTTAGAAATTCTTTTGAAATGTGTTAATGGGCGTTCTATAAAAAGAAAGTATTGAACTGTTAGATTGCCTTCAGAGGATTTTTTTTCTGTCAATGACTTTTAACAGAATAGCAGTGTCAATAAGAATTCACCTACATTAATAACCCTCATTTAATTGACCTGCGGTATAAGATAATTGAATTAATTATCATTGATATTTATTGCTATTCATTATTCAACAATTAATAATTCTTTATGGAACGAATCGGCATTATTTATAAGTAAAAAATTATTCTGAGAAATCGGATTTCTTTTTACTTTTTCTTTTTTTTTTTCATTTTTAATAAACGTTTTTATTTTTGAATAAATCATTAAATAAATAAATTGAGCAAACGATAGCGCCTGAATAAATTTTTATGTTGAGTAAATGCAGTAATTAACATCTGCTTTGCAACTCAGATGAGTTCAACTACATTATGAATCTGAATCAAGGGACAAAATGGTATCACAAGGTATCTCATAGTTTTCAATCAAAATGTTTTTATTTTTATGTTATAAAAAATTTTCAATTCTTTCAAGTTAAATTAAAAAAAAAAACTTTATTGACAAGTGTGGTTTTTTTCCTTTTCATTTTAAATAAACAGTTGTTTTTAATTTACCAAAACACATTCATGGGTTATAAAAAATTTAATAAGCTTTAAAAATCGGCAGACGATTTCTGAATTCAGCTGGATACAGATGCAGTTGTAGTGTTTTCCTAATTTAAAAAATTAACCAGTGGGAAAACTAATCACTTTTAATGCAGGAAATTCTAATGGCAATTTTAAATTGAGAAAAGCAATGTATCTATTTCGTATTATTTGAACTGACTTTGAAAAATTCAGTCATTTCTGTTAATAAAATAAACTTTAATAATCATAACAAAATATAATTTAAATAATCATAACGAGTTAAGAAGTAACAAAATTAACGTTAAAAAAATCCGATTGAAAATAGCAAGTTGAATTAGCGTAAAATGAAAACTTTTTTTAATATTTTCTTATTTCCTTCGTACATCGCGAGCAACGCAATTCATAGAGATATGTGTTTATATCCTCCACACACCTCTCAAATTCAATCAAATTCGCTTTAGTTCAAGTCAAAGTAAAAATAGAATAAGAGCGCTAACACCTTTGCAGTCATTAAATTTGACACTGAAGGTATGTATCTATACAACCATTGCATGTCCTGTTTCTACACCCGTACATATAAAATATTTAAATCATACTTAAATATATATTTTTAACTAACCCTTCTTCAGCGACTAGGTTATCGCTGACGTTGTTATAACCATAATTTAATAATGTCAACCAACTTTAAAAACTATACCTTATCATATAAGATGAAAACATTATTTTAAATGTCTATTTTGATAGATTAGATAAAGATATATTGATTAATTATACCTATTAAATATAGAGCATTCTATTTGATTAACTATGCGCACAAATTGCAGAAATTAATTGGTGCAACAACTCCAAATATTGAGACTGGAAGCCTTGTCAAGGTTTTATTTTGCAATAGCCTTTGAATTGAAGGACGATGACGGAGGGATGACAGACGACCGTTGTTTGATGTAGAAATCCTGAACTTACTTACGAAATAAAAATACGGGATATAGGTACATTGATTGGGCTGGAGAACACTGACAGGGCTGCCTCCGCCATAAAGAATGTATAGTGAAGTTGTATTTTTGAAACTTCTCCCGAAATTGCAGCCATATGGGACATGCTATTATTTTTCATGTATCTAAAAGTTGTGAATTTTCATATGAATTGAGAATTGAAGAAATCGGATATGTTGTTATAACTAGGGTGATGATATGGTTTTCCTAATTATTATCAGTATGTGTAATTTTCCAGCGAATTCTGTAATGTTACTTTGACCCCTCAGATTTTGTGCAAGAATAAATAATAATTAGTAATGAGATTGTAAACTGCAAGTTTTATTTACATTTTTTTGCTAGATTTTAGCAAAGATTAATGATCTAAGGTCTTCAATTTTTATTATGTATGTTTGAATTTTATCCCGAACAAAACCCAAACATGTTTATAACAGTTCTGTTAAGTACTACAAAAGACTTGATAAAAGTTAAATAATGAAATCTCCAATCAGTAAGAAAGTTATTAAATTGCAGTTCAGTGTCACAATTCATTGTATTTGCGCTTCAAAGAAAAATTGTAGATCACTATTTGTTTGGATCGATTTTGCAAATAGGTTTTGATTTGAGTGTTCTTGAAAAGGAAAAGAAAACAAAACGTTTTATGGAATAAATATTTACATAAGCTTTGCTATAAATATTTTTTTTTTTTTTTATTTCTGAAACTCTCTGCCAACTTACTTGAGATTCTCTTTTGCAACTTTTGTTTGTAAATCTGTAACAATATATATCCGAGACATTCTTAACAAGATAACAGGCCATCTACTAGTAGATGGGCATGCATTTCTTCTAGTTTTAAATAGACTTTTCATATTCACAAAGGACCACTTAGATGGAAACAAGCTAAATTTTTGTCACCGTAAAATGGCAAGCTAATAATTCAATACTCGTTATCCTTTCAGGTATCGATGTATCGTTCCCGGAAGACTTCCTCGTGGCTCGCCGTCAAGGGATGTGTGCCGCGTCATCCTTGATAAAATACCCGGCTCCAAGGATCAGTATCAGCTTGGGAGCTCTAAGGTAAGCCTGTTGTGTCTATTTACCTGAAACTTATTGGCAATTGAAAAGCGTGTGAGTGAAGGTTCTTTGCGCCTTGAAATATGCTTCAGTGTCAGAATTTCGTAAGTACATCCGTTTCTGATATATACTTACAGCAGCATCATTGTAACTTGGTTCGCGGGTGAGGGCGAGGGGCAGTATATTTTTCTTTTAAACAAAAAGGCTAAAGTGGTTTCTTATAATAACTTTAAAAAATATCTGGGATTCATAACCAGTTTTTTTTTTTCAAACTAGTACAACACGTATATCCTGACGATACTTTTTAAGGTGTGAAGATTTTTTTTTTAAATTTTGACTTTAAAAATCCAATTTTTTCACAGTAGGTCATTAATATATGTTTAAACTCGTTTCAGTGAAAAAAAACCATATTACACTAATTATTAATTAATTAAATAATATTTAATGAGCTAATTAGCCTTTTTTTGAAACATGATATCTTAAATTCTAATTTGTACAGACACACAATTCTAGTTGGAAATGATGCCTAATATTAGTCTTCATGTTGTCTGCCTCAATTAAGTTATAAAAATATAAAGTTTTTTTAAACAATTTTTTCATCAACGATGAATAGAAAAAGCGAGATTTTTTCTGTAATTTTAAATAGCTATTAAAAATTTATTTCTATAAATAAAACTTAAATTGAGGCACAAAACATCCGCTATTTCATACAGATTATTTTGATATATAAATAACTGTATTTGGTTCATTTCTTGTTGAGTTATGATTGTTTGAATGAAGCAACATAGTGGGAAAATGTCATTCTTCCTAAAATGAGTTTTAAAAACACCGTAACCAGAGTTTTTAATGAAAGCACCTCAATAAAAATAATTAACTCGAGAAATATTTCGAATATTGACATCATCTTGGTATCATTTGAAAGCTAAAGGATCAGAGACCATTATTAAGAAATAAAAAAAATATTCGATATTTTGAACGATTTTCGACGTTTCAAGTGTGTACATACACCTTAAACCAATGCTTACATCTTTTGTAATATGATCATTTTTTCCTGACGGTATTTTCACAAATACACGATGATTGTAGTTCCAATATCAGGTAGCTGAAGGCAGAAATTGATTTTCTTTAATTATTAATTAAATTAAATTATTTTAATGAAAATATTTTCTTCTTCCCTGCGTTATTCTGTTTGAAAACGTATCTAATGACGCAAAAATACAGTAAAAAAAGTTGCTGGTAAATTAATTCAGAATGTATCAGGAATTAAGCAGTTTAAATAAATTGCAACCTTTTTACGAATTTTTAAATTTTTGATTAAGTTATAGAATTCGGCTTTTTCTTTATTTAGTGACGCAGACTCTTTCTATTCTTCCTGTATATTTCATTCCTGATTTCTGTGTCTATGGTTATATTAGTTGTTAGTCAATAACACCTGAGTAGTAGACTTTACCTGCTGTCGAATGGAACGATAATCAGTGACTACATTGGGAGAAGAACAATTTTCTTTGTGATTCAAGTTTTAAAAGTATAGAAGAGATTACATAAAAACTGGGAAATTCATTCACAGTGAAGTATTAGTAAAAATTTCCCATTATAAAAATACTAATCTCCATTATAATGGGGCAGTTAAACTGATCTAGGTCATTTGTCAGTCTCTCAGAAACATCAGGCAGTAAGTACAGAATACTTACTGGTAAATGATTGTACTAAATCTTGTGCTGGTAAATGATTGTACTAAATCTTGTGCTGGTAAATGATTGTACTAAAACTTGTACTGGTAAATGATTGTACTAAAGCTTGTACTGGTAAATGATTGTACTAAAGCTTGTACTGGTAAATGATTGTACTAAAGCTTGTACTGGTAAATGATTGTACTAAAGCTTGTACTGGTAAATGCTAGTACTAAAGTTTGTACTGGTAAATGCTAGTACTTAAGCTTGTACTGGTAAATGATTTAAACTGATAAATTAATTCAGAATATATTAGCATTAAAATAATTTAAACATAATATTTTTGATGAATTTTTAAAACTTTGACTGAATTATGTGAATTAGCTTCCCTTGCCGTGTGGTGCAGACCTCTCTAATTTTTCTGCATATCATTTTACTCCACTTCCGTTATATCACCTTGCATCTATGATTAGATTGGTTTCTAGTCAATGAAAGAAGAGAAGTAAACTATACCATATGTCGAATGGAACGATAATCAGTGACTTCATAGATTAGACATTGATTATTCCTTATGCTCTAAATTTAAAAGTATGGTCGAGATTACATAAAAATTGGTAAATTAATTCAGATTTGTATCGGTAAAAGTTTTCCCATTATAAAGATGTCAATCACCATTATAATGGGCAGTTAAATTACTGATCAAAATTGGTTATTCGCCAGTCTCGCATAAACAAGCAAGCAGTAAGAACAAATACTTAATTTTAAATGGCTAACACGATGCTTGATAAATTAGTTTCAAAATGTATTGGTAAATTATTAATATGTTAGAATTAAAACAATTCAAAAAACAGTAATATTTTTCACGAATTTTTAAAGTTTTGACTAAGTCATGTAATTTTGCTTTTCTTATCGGATTACGCAGACCCTTCTAATTTTTCTGTATATCATTTTACTCCTTCTCCGTTGTATCAATGACTTGTATAATTATAATTTAATGATGGATGAATGAATGGGGTGTCTTGTTCTTAGGTCTTTTTGAGGGAATCGCTCGAGCAAGCCCTGGAGAAGGAACGAGTGAATATCCTGCGTGGATCCGTGGTCACCATCCAGCGATATGTGCGGGGATATCAGGCGAGGAAGAAGTACAAGCTCATGCGACAGAGTGCCGTCAAGATACAGACATCATACAGGGCCTGGACCGCCAGGTAGGGCACTCTTCTTTGTTTTCGCATACAGTAATTTTTTTAATTCTTAAGCAAAAAGAGCAGCGAAAAATGTTAAATATTTTAGATGTGTTACTTTTAATTAAAAATTTAAGTTATTTCACACACACACACAAAAAAAACGGATAAATGTTTTACTGAACGTATTTTTGTTGTTGCTAAACAGCCCTAGAACACTTGTTAGTTTTTCGTAAAAGGAAAAAAATTCTTTATATTTTCAAGAGTTAATTATTGCAGTCTGTTATAAAACAGCATTAGAGTTTATTTAGTTTTCCACAACAAATTCACTCACATTTTAGTAAAGATGCAATAATAGATGATAGTCTGAAAATCTGCGTAAATGATAGTCCAGAATAACTTGACTGGTGAACTTTGCTAAACTTATCCATTTTCTTAAAACATCTGTCGCTAGGACGAATTGTCTTATTCTCTTTAGAAGTATTTGTAAAAAATTATTTCTTTCTCATAATTGGTATTGTAATAAATATTTAAATGGGTCCTCCATAACTATAAAGAATGTTTAATGTTAAATTGAATTGGCTATGTATTGAAAATAAAACACAAAGCTTTTATCTTATTTTTTATTTTCTTATATTCAAAATATACGTATAGAAAGCATATAATCGTAAAAAGATTGGACCACGAAATTTTATTGAATTTCTACTTTAAGCCTCTTCAGTTCGGAAAAAACTTCATTAAAAATATTAAGTCTGTCTACCGATCTTAGACGAGTGGTTTAAATTTGGCTCTGATATTTGTCACTCGATTTATAGGTCTGCATGAAATTTTTCGACAAGTCTGTCAATAAGTTAATTCGAAATAATCACCTGTATATGATTACTTCGTAAAGCAACAAGTTATATAAATCATTTTTCTGTAGTCTTGATACCGAAATTATAAACTTGTATCAATTTTTTTATGAATTCATCTAAGTGAGAAGAGATCACTACACAGTGAAGCTAGGCATAAAGTTCTGAGAATATACTAGAAAATCTAAAGAAGAAGCACTCGCCAGTTTAATCTATTATTTTTGAGTATTAAAATACTCTATTGCATCAAATAAATACAATAGAGGACAACAGATTTCAAAAAGTTAACATTTTTCATTGACCTGTGAAATGTATGAACATTTACTTCGAACTAGATTATGATAGAAAAAGAGTTTATTAGACTAATAAAATTATCAGGTCTCATTAAAGAGAATGCCAGTGAACATCAATCTTCATATAAAACCTTATTTCTTAACTTTATTTAGATGTTTGAATAGTAATGAATCTGAGTATATAAAGCACATTGCAGAATTTTTGGGAATTAAGCTAAACAGCATTTCAATTTCGGCAAATAAAAATTGCTTAAGGTAAAGTTTAGAGATGACTTGGGAAAAGTTTGATGTTTTTTGGCTGCTGTAAAAGACTTATAAAAAAATTGTGCTTAAATTACCTCATAGTGGTTTAAAGATAAGGGACCATTAGGTAATAGTGTATAGATATGATTATTTGCCGGCGTCCTGGCATAGGGATAGTGCATCTTCCCCGTGATCTGGGCGTCCCGAGTTCGAATCCCGGTTCGGGCATGGTTGTTCTTCGTCTGTGTTCTATCTGTGAGATGTGTGAATGTGTTTCTCTGTAAAAAAAGTGTGTGCAAGCGAATGTGTGAGTTTCATCTTCATATGAGCTAGAAGTCAGACTTCTGCCCTTGGGTGCTCAGGGGTCTTTACCCTCAGAAGCTACTGCACCCCCTTTCCCTGGTAATGCGGACACGACATCATCATATGATTATTTTCTATCATTACAGACGAAGAATGTTTGACATTTGATGATTACTTAGCGGATTGGTCGACTCTTCTGACCGTAATCTTCAATTTTATCAATTTTCATAGCGTTACATGTGATCATTATATGATTCAGTATGTGATATGTGCAATTTTATTCGGAATAATTTGCATTTTCTGTTTGAACTTGTTTACTGGTTAGATTGTTGCTTGCCGTAGATTATTAGCTTGTACGTCAGAGTAGCTCCATGTGACAAAATAGAATGAATGTAGTACTAACTTGCATCGAAGAATTTATGAAGATTTATCATTAAGGGACAAAATTAATTTTGAAAACAATTATAAAAAATGCGACGCATGGCAATATGTGAAACGGAAATGGAAGTGTTACCAATTTATTACCTTTCAATAGAACTGCTATTTATGCTGGAGTATTCGTTCTTGCGCTTGATCAGTTTGATAATTATGGTCTTATAAAACGGCGTCTACATGTTTCAAGTGATAGCCAACGTCAAGTTTCTAACTGCCAAGAAACTTCTTCTTAGGCCCATATTGATAAAAATCTGTAGATGCCAGTGCTATCGCTATATGATGGGTGCTCCATAACTTCATAACCGAATCCTTGCAGTTTTGCACGGAAGGAAGGAATCTTCAAATTGATCCAACGCTGTGTAATGTCTTGATCTAGACTGATCAAATAACGAAGCAGAATTTCCAGACAATTCTTTATTTTACAGCCCTATATATACAAAAGAACAACTTGTTCTAATCTTGGTTAAATAAATAGCTATTTACACCTGAAGTAAGAGATACAACAGTCGAAAGTGAAGGTTTTCTTGAAACGGCGTAGTCCAACAGTCCGTATGCAATTCGTTTCTTCTCTTCCCTCCCTAAAAAAAATCTCCATACTTTATTTCGGCGACAATCTCCGCCCTTTAATTTACATTGGTCATTTGAGCTCTCTTTCGGTCAATCGGGATTCAGCCATATGCTCCCTCAGCAGCGCCCGTGGGTCGTGGGAAGGTCCTTTCACAATGAGAGACATTTAGCATCCAGATGTTTGGACATCCCTTTCTTTTTGAAGGTACTCTCAATACATCTTGGACGAGGAATGTAGTCGCCAATGAACAGATGCGAAACCACCCAGGTGAAAAGATCCACCATCTGGCTATCTCGAGGAGTTTAGTAAGTAACAGCGATGACACAGCTGGCTGTAAATGTCTTATCAGTACTGGGAAATGGGGAATGTTACAGCTGACATAAATGACAGTTATGTTGAAAAATAATAAATTTGTAATGCTCTGATTTCTATTTCATATTATCATGCATTATATTTTTATTTTCTCGTATATGAAGCATAAATAAAGCATTGTAATCGTCAAAAAAAATTAGAATTCGGGATTTTGACGAATCTTTCGTTTCAAATCTCCTCGAGAACTCATTTTGGGTAATATGTCAGTCTGTTTGTAAACACAATAATTCAGTAATACTTTGAGCCAGATGGTTGAATTTAGTATAAGGAATTGCAAATAATTTGTATATCTCTTTTGAAATTTTTGACGAAATCCATTCACAGAAAGTCTGTCTGGCTATTAGAATGCAAGTGAGATCGATAACCACAAAACGCAAAGAGCTATGTAGATAAAATTTGCTACACAGGTTTAACTTCTAAAAAAAAAAGATATTCTCAAATTTTGAACCAAATTTGTCAAACGATTGATCGTCTATCAGTTGTACTTCTGCACGTATATAAAATTAATAATTCATAAACGGAATGACTTAAAACACCAGTATGTTATTTTGTGACTGCAACTGTAATTTTGTACCAAATTTCAATGTCAATCGACCGGCATAAAGGCACCCAAAATATATTCTAGTGATAGATTCAGTCAAAATGCTGAATCCACGTCAAAGATCTGCATTTTGTTACTATTGATCGCCAATCCGCGCAAGTTATACAAGGTTCGCAATCTTATACAGATGAAAGGGAGACAAGATCTTTTTTTGGAAAGCAAGCGAGAAAGTTCCTCAGGGACCACTCCCGCTGATTTATTATTGTTTTCAAAATCCTGTGCATTATTTATTAGTACATGGTATTAATAATCTTGCCGGCGTCTTGGCATAGCGGTAGCGCGTCTTCCCCGTGACCTGGGCGTCCTGAGTTCGAATTACGGTTCGGGCATGGTTGTTTTCTTCCTTGTGTTCTCTCTGTGAGGTGCGTGAATGAGCGGCCCCCCTGTAAAAAGGGGTTGTGCGAGCGAGTGTGTGTGTGCTATCTTCATTTGAGCTAGAAGTCGGACTTCTGCCCTCGGGTGCTCAGGGGTCTTTACCCTCAGAAGCTACTGTGCAAAAATTTGGCTTAAATAGTGACACAACAAAAAAAAATTAATAATCTTAATAAAAGTGAGGAATATTTGCTGATGAGAGAAATGTTTGTGTTCCTTAACCGTTTAACTTGACGTTCAGCTTTCTTGAGCTTAGCTAATTACTTATTTCTGAAGATGAGTTGCAAAAATAAGAAATCATCCCACATAGAAGAATAAGACAGATGAAATTTGTGGGTGATTGTAATGGTTAAGTAGACCATTTCGGAGTTATGGTTCGGAATCGTATCGTAAAAGTTTATTGCTTTTTTTAAAATGAAGTCTACCGTAAAGCACTGAATCTGTCACGATCGTAAAATGTGTGTGTTTTAGAGTATTCGTGACCCTTTTGCTTATTTCAAGAATAAGGAAACGTCTTGTAAAAGAATAGTTTATAGGTATTTTTTTCAGTAAACATTGTGCGAATCTGATTGGTTAACCAAGATGGCACAGTGATTAATTCGAGCAAGTGTTATTCATATCTCTGCTGCGTGGGCTCTTTGTGGAATTATAGAATTACTGTGGAAAAGTTAAATTTGGCATTATTAGTTACAAATATCATTATTTTTTTGCATAATCTTTTTGAAGATTTAGTATATATTTTACCTGAACCAAATAAAACTTGGGGAAATTTTCTCGTCTATTTTATTACACACTTCTACAATATCATTACACATTTTTTTTGTTTAGCTTCTTCATACAGTTGCATTGAAGAATTAGGTCCAAGCTTTAACCCTTATCATGGCAAGATTGCTTTTTTGAAGAAAAGCAAAAAAAAAAAAAAAATGTATATAAAAATTATTTAACTAAGTTAAAAATTATTTTATAGTGGTAGCATATTTTTATAAAGTTGTATGTATGGTATATACAAAATGAACATAAGGGTTAATACAAATGTTCGCATTTGGTACCATGACACATATTGAGGTTTATCTTTTTGCATAAACGAACAGCTTCTCAGTTTGTGTAGTTGATCCAAAATTAACTCTAGATCAACGTTTGAGGTGTCAAGCTTAAGTACTAAATTTCATTTTTCTAGATTATTTCGTTTCTGAGTAATTTCTTGACGTATTCATGAATCGACAGATAGGGAAGCATTCTACCTTTTTAAAGATTTAGCCCAAAATTTCTTGACATATTTACAATTGTAGTAATAAAGCCATATGACAAATTTCATTTATCTAGATTTGTGGGGGTTTTTTTTATTATAATTTGTAGTGGATTTAGGTATTTTCGGCCCTACGCAATATACACATTGTGAGTGCCCTCATTAATAAATTGATCAATTTATTTCCGCATTTCAGCACATTTTTAATATATTTTTTTATTATGTTTGTGAATATATATTTGCTCTTTATCGGTTATCATCCAAATTGCCTAGCGTCTATATTTGTATGAATTATTATTGAAGCAGAGAATTGGTACTTATTAATACTCTATTAATTAACGCAATGAAGTATATAGAAACTTGAAAAGTATATAGAGACCTAATATTTTGTCGTTCAGAAAGTTTTTTTTTTTTTTTTACAGATTTATAAATTTAATAACTAGGAAAAAAGTTTTCAATTAGTTGTTTATGATACCTTCTCAGCCTAGTGGGCCTAGGTCACTGCATGCTCTGCCTAATCGAAAATCTGTCTCTTGATTATCATGTTCACGTACAAGCAGACGGAAAGACAAACTTTCCTCTCATGAATTTCGGTTTATTGATAGAAGTCTATAGTTTGAAATAGACCCATATTGTTTCTTCATTTTTTGTTCACTGAATTCAAAATTTCGAGGTCGAATTCTTTGACAGTAGCATTACTTTTTCTCTGTTTTTTTAATTGACTCTGAAGCAGGATGTTTATTTTTACTTTATTTCAAAGTATATAGGCTGAAGCTTGCACATCCAAAAATTTGTAGTAGATATACAATTCAATTATATTCATATTTTTCAATATCTTTAAATACTGGATGAAGTTTCAAGTCGATACATTCTGTATTAATAGATTATCAAAAGCATCTAGTTAACTAGTACGTTTGATTTAATCCAGTTTCAATTTTTATATTCAAAATAGTATTTTTTTTTAATTCAATAAGTACTAGAAGATAAATACGTTCATAATTTTTGAATATTCCATAAAAAAAAATTTTATGGAGCAGAATTTTACTTGGTTTTTAAAATTTTTAATTTTATATAAACGTTTAAAAATTGTTAATTAGAAAAAAAAATTATAAATTTGCCATTTTATGGATTACTGTTTTGAGAAAATAATGTCTAAATAAGAGTGAAAAATTATGAAATAAACCAACTTGAACCAAAAACTGAATACTCGTATTTTATATTTGTTTCAAGTTCATTCATACGGCAAAAAATTGTGACTATTTCCGAATCGCCATTTTCTTCAGTTTTTCTCTCCGCATTTGCATCTTTTTGTGTTGCTATGGTAACTGCAATTAAATCTAATCAAGCGAGAGATTGGGTTAATAACTATTCCTAATAACGTGTTTTTCATGTTTCAGACGCCGCTATCGAATCATTCGAAAAGGAATCATCAGGACGCAGGCCAACTATCGGATGTTACGCCAGAAAAGGGAATACGACAAAGTAAGCACACATGATTCTTGGAATTCCTATTCGGATTAAAACGAAATATTCCTGTTGTACTCATTTTGATTCGGAACTTCGCTATGCTTTTCAGAATTTCGCAATCACTGAAAAATCTGTACATTTTTAATGAATTTTCAATTTTCGATTACGGAAATATTATGCTCCATTCGAAATATTTTTTCTTTGAATTTGTTCTGTTTGAAATTATTTTTATTGCTGCATTAGCTTTGAAAAAAATATTTCAATCGTAGTTCTCAAAGAATTAAAAGAGATTTCAATTTTATTTATATTTATTTGCTGGTTTGTTTTGAATTTTATTCTTTAAGAATAGAAATTCATAAAAAATATATTTTTTATAATTCAGAATGAACTATTTACAATTTTTTTTAAAATTTAGTTCTTTTGTTCCTTTTAGATTGTTTTTTATAAAAGTTTATTTTTGCTATGGTTTATAAATATAATGAAGCGTCTATATATTTAGAAATTTTTTATACCGAAGTTTTCTCCTGAAATTTGGATTTTCAATAGATGAATAGTTTCTGTACATCGAATAAAATCTCTATATATCGAACAAAAACATTCGGATAAAAAATTATTAATACATGTTGATTTCTTAAAATTACCATTGATTTAGATCTAAAAAAGGAAATTAATTCCATAAAAATATGGAATACTTGTATAGAAACTACCGGAAAGCCAAAATTCGTTTGGCAAAAAGAAATTAAAATTTGTCAATGAATCATACGTTATCGTTTGCTTCTGATCAACGAATCTCCTAACTAATTTTGGAAGAGATTTTTACTTTGATTTCAGATAGAAATTTTCTGATTTTTTTTTTTAAAATGCTGCTTTTTTTTAAATTAAAATTTCTTTTTTTTTTTAAATGCTGAGTTTGACCTCTAAACAGAAATTTTTAAGTATGAAAGAGAATGGTGCATTTCTGCTTTATATAAAACACAGAAATTTAGAATAAAAATAAATACGTTGCATAAATAAAGTACAGAATAAAAGTTTGGTATAAAAAAATTGTGTTTATATGTTTTTAAAATAAATTTATTTGATGGCTTAATAGATTATTAATTATTATAGGTTATTGATAGATTATAGGTTAATTATATTAAATAAATCTTATCTCTAGATAAATTACTCAATTGTTTTCGTAAGGAAAGGATAAAACTTTGCAGTATTTTTTTTTCTGTAAATTAAAATCTCTATATATCGAATTTTTTCCAAGAATTGTCAGATCAGCTGTATATAAGTTCTGCTGTTTTTGTTTTTCAATATATATTTGAATAAGATTTCCCTTTGATTACACATTTAATTTTTCAACAGGTTCAGTATTTTTCAATAAAAACTAAACTAATATAGCTTCTTTTTTAAATGAGAAAGATTTCAATTTATTCAATCGTGTGTTTTTTTTTTTTTTTTTTTTTTTTTTAGAGGGAACATGAGAAAAAAATGTTTTACTTGCCGATTTTCTGTGTTAATAAATCTAAATGCTACTGAGAATTTATATTTTATTCAATTATTTCGTATCGCGTTTCTATTGTAGGATCGTTGCAAGAAATCAAAATTATTTTTAAGCCTTTCCGTTTCCATTTATTCATTATTATATAATTAGCTTATAAACTATTGTAATCTTATATTTTCTAACAAAAGAAAAGCAATTTTGATAATTATCATATTCATGATTTTTTTAAAGTAACATCTTTAATTTTTTATCTTCCAGATCAAAGCTATTTTGGCGAGGAAGCGGGAGGCAGATCGACTTGCCCTGGAAAGGAGCAAAGAACGCGCGAACAAAGAAGAGCAGGAACGGGCCTCGAGGGCTGTGGCTGGAGTCAACCATCTCGAAATTCCTGCCGAGCTGGCCTTCATATTCAGCAAGTTGGATGGTCAGTTGTGTTTCTTTTTAATGCAATCAAATTGCTTGAATTCTGCTCCAAAGAATTTTCATGTCTATTTAAATCGATTTCAAATAGAAAGAATGAATGTAAAAATATATTTTAATGGAGGAGTCAATACAAAGCCATTCCCTTTTTGTTGGGTGAAAATTAAATACAACAATATTAATCATATAAACAAAAAAGCTAAGTTCTAGCATATAAAGTTTTTTTAGAACATCGTAAATTTTAACTGTAACAATAGCATTGAATAAATAATTCTTTCGGAAATTCTAAAAAAGTAATAAATACTCTAAAATTGAATGAATTTAACTAAATAAAATATTCGAATAACTTTTATAATAGATACAAAGTTATCTCTCTAAATAAACAAAAAAGAAAAACTCGAAAAATTGCAAAAGTTGTGTCTGAATTTGGAGTGAGTACATTACTTTGTGTAACAATAGGAGAGTTTTCGTTTGATTCTGGGAATCTTGCACCATTTTATCGTAATTACAATTAATTTAAATTTGATTTGTAATTTTAAATATTAAAGGAAACATTTAAAATCATGGTTGAGAAAGATATTTTGTCGCAAGTAGAGTTTTGATGGAATTCAAAAAGGAGCTGAAAAAGGAAAAAAATTGGCAAATATTGATGACAGTTTTTTCACAAACTCCCTGTGTTGGATGTATTTATAATTTTAATTATAATTGTATTTATTTTATTAGTTCTTTTCTCGTATGTTTTTCTTCTCTGTCTTTTTGTTATTATCAGTTAAATGTATGACATTGTATCGGGCAACCAATTTAATGTTCAATTTGTATTATTTACTTGGCAACGGCTGTTATGTGGTTATTTATTGGCTTGAGCCGCACTCTGCTGCAGCCGTTTCTGTAACTTTATTCTAAATGTGAAATGAAACGTGTTTGTACTTTTAGAAGATTTTTAATTTGATCTGTAACGATCACCCTGCCATGATATTCTACTGCAACTTAGCTTCAAAATTTTATATGCCTAATAATTATACAATTTTTCTATACCTTTTTTCCCTTCAGCCAAACTTATAGTCATGTAACTGAAAAATGGATCAACTTCTATACTCTCTCTATTCTTGCCATCATTTTATTTTATTCTTCCCATTATTTTGCTTTTATTCATTTTTCTACCAAAATTTAAACATATCGTTTTATGTCCTAAACTTTGATATTTTTATGTCCATAATGGCAGGTCAAAATATCATTTTAAAAAGATACCGAAATATAAATTAGTAACAGATTGATTTCTATCCACAGAATGGCAATGTATTCACAACGAGAGGAATGTCACCAAAGTTGTTGGGGAAGTCGCTAAACCTGTCAGTCCCGAGTATCGGTTGCCTTCTGATATAGACCAGCATGCCTTCACCAAATTCACTAATGTCTACTTTAAGGCACACATTTGGGGGATGAAAAGAGAGCCAATCAAGACGCCATTCCTCGCCAAGACCAATGAATCAGACTATCAGTGTTCGCTAGCTCTATTCAAACTGGTAAGTGCCTTTTGCAACAGTTTTCAGTTTAACACTTATTCAAGATATTCTGTTTCATTACATGCATGACAGCATTTATATAATTACAAATTTAGAATAAAGGTTATCAATATTTTGGAAAATATGGAACGAGCACTGTTTTGTATTCAGTGCACTTTCTCTGATAGTTGCAATCGATAGATAGTTCAGTGCAATTTCTCCTAGTTTGATTTGTCTGACTAATTTTCCCATTGATTTCGCTTGATACTTTGCCTTCTAAACTGAAATTAATGTTTTGAAATATCTTTTCATTCGGACGGATTATTTAGTTCCTAAAGATTTTGGGACTAAAATGAAATTATAGTACTTGTTCATTTTTGCGGCCTCCGGGTTTACTTGCGATTTTTAAATTACACCAAACTCCGTTATACTTAAGGTGCTAATATTTCGTCCAGATGGTTGCATTCCCGGATTTGCTTGGCGATTTTCAGATCACGCCATGGTTGCTATACTCCATTATACATAAGATGAAGATGGTTATATTCATGGGTTCACTTGATTATTTTCAAATTGCGCCTAGATTGCTGTACTCCATTATACATAAGATGAAGACGGTTATATTCATGGGTTCACTTGATTATTTTCAAATTGCGCCTAGATTGCTATACTCCATTATACATAAGATGAAGATGGTTATATTCATGGGTTCACTTGATTATTTTCAAATTGCGCCTAGATTGCTGTACTCCATTATACATAAGATGAAGACGGCTATATTCATGGGTTCACTTGATTATTTTCAAATTGCGCCTAGATTGGCAGACCCCATTGCACATAAAATACCAAAATTGCTGCCCACGGTTTGCAATTTTGGAGGTTTTATCGCTGATGCCGTAAAATAAAGAACTGCTGAAATTTATAACAGTTTTGACAGCGAATGAGTTACAAAAGAAAAAAAAACTCTTAATAAATTTAAACTCTAAAATAAAACTCTTAAACATAAATAAATAACATTCATTAGATATTAAATGTCAACGATATCATTTCCAAAATTCAAATTAAATTTTTTAACAATGGAATGCAACCCTGTTCGAAAATGTATGAAAGGAGACGGCGCTATCTAAAAACCGATACTATCTGTACATAGTTCACATTGCCGTGTTGAAACAATATGAACTTATCTTGAGAACTGAAGTGTTGAATTTACCATAAGAAACTTAAAAAACGATTCTTTCTCCATTCGATTTCTTCACTCTTGTATCGTTTACCTAGTGGTACTACCTAACATTGCATTTGTAAACAACAAAATAATTAATAGAATTTCATTTTTTATTACTTTATTTTATTTGAATTTTCCAAATTTAGGATGATTGAGCCATTAAAAAAATTTCTTCAAAATATGAGATCATGAAATTCAGAGATCAGTCCGTTAAAACTAAAAAAAAAAGAACATTTCGGTAGGAAATTGACGAAACCTTGATAATTCTTTTCTTTTTAACATTTAAGATTGTTTAGTAGTAATTCCTTGGCTTCACCAGTCATGGATAGTTGAAAGGAGTGCACTGACTTAATGGTCCTCAGTCTCCAAAATTCAATAGCCTTTTTCTAGTAAGATCTGACAACGATAATTGAACTTAGATGAAGTGATTCCTTATAATTTTTCGTAATAGATATCTTGATAGAAGAATTGAGACTATCAGGTATTGGAACAGTTGCGTTCCATGTTCGAAACCCAATTTCACCCAAGATCTAATTTGTAAGTGGATCTGATAAAGCCAAATAAGACGTCAAGATTGCATCCTGCTTCTGGTGGTTTGCTGTAGAATGTGAAGGGTGACTAAAGGGTACCCGGCTTGCGTATCGTGCTTGTCATGTGACCACAATTTTAAATAACAAATTGGTCTTAATATAATTATATTATTACTTTAAAACGGAACCTGGATATAGCTATACAGCTTTCTAGACAATATAACTAAACATCTTTTTTTGCTGTCAGTTTTTAAACTAACCTTTCACTTGCAGTTTTTAAATTTCTTTCGTTCAGCCGATTTCTAACATCCCTTTGACGCTCACAAAATTATCTTTCTTGTCCCCAGATTCTCCGCTTCATGAACGACAACAACCTGAACGGTAAAAAAGAGCGCATCCTGGGCGATTACATCGTCCAGAAGGGCCTGCTGAACGAAGCGATGAGAGACGAGATCCTCTGTCAACTGTGCAACCAGACCTGGAAGAACGACAACGAAGCCAATAACGAGCGGGCCTGGATCCTCATGGCCAACTGCCTCAGCTGCTTCGCCCCTTCCAGGCATCTCTACAAATACTTGCTCAAGTAAGTCCTTTCTCTGAAGTCTTCTGGTGTGATTTAAGGCTGAATTCAAGTCCCACTTTCTTAAAAGCAACATTTTTGTAAGCCTATCTTAATCACCACTAATCCTATCTTATAACCACTTTGTAAGCCTATCTTATAACCACTTTGTAAGCCTATCGTATAACCACTTTGTAAGCCTATCTTATAACCACTTTGTAAGCCTATCGTATAACCACTTTGTAAGCCTATCTTATAACCACTTTGTAAGCCTATCGTATAACCACTTTGTAAGCCTATCGTATAACCACTTTGTAAGCCTATCTTAATCACCACTCTTAATCACACTATCTTAATCACAATCATATCAGCATATTTTTATAAGACTATCTGGTTAAGACTGTCTTAATAATTAATGTAAATCTGTAAATTTCAAAATTTAAAAGAAGAAATTGCTTTCTCGTAAAGAAGCATTCGTTTTCTTTTTTGAGAGATTGCAAATTAATTTTATTTAATTTTATCGCCAGATCATTTCTTATTTATTTCAATACATGAATTCAATTTTACTTTAGTATCAAATTATTGGTGTAAGTTGATTTAATATATAATAATTTATTTAAATGAAGTTATCAACAAGGATTTATTATTCTGCGTATTCATAGATGAATCCAAAATATTCGAAGCTTTAACTCCTTAACAGTCGTGCCCATGCGTCATATTCAATATCGTTTGGGAAACTTTTAAGTTAAAATTAAATCATCTTGACCAGTTAACTGTGGAATTTATTTTTTAAAGTCAAACGATGACCCATACACATGTCAAACGCAATACAGGTAGTTGCTTAGTAAATTTTGCAACAAATTATGATAAAGCTAGAAAGGTTTCATTTTTGTTATATAAAAAAAACTACACATCGACCTCGCCAATTAAAAAATTGGATTGACATGTATACACATCGAACTTATTTAACTGATTAAACCGATAAATATAATTTTGCTTAGAGAAAATAAAATTTTGTTTTCTGTATGTTAGAGATAGTAAACCCCATTTCTAAACACCAATGATATTTTCACAATCAAATTTTTCTAGAGATTCTTTCAGATATAAGGTATTTTCAAATAAGAATTATTCACACTTTAAGGTAGTAGGTCATTCCTCTTGTGATAACTATCCTTTTTCAGCTATATCATAAGCTATTAGATAAAGAATTACGCATTGACCGCACCAAAATAGAGATTTGGATTGAAAGTGTATACACATGGAGCATACTTAACTGGTTGTGATGTTGCGATTCGATTTAATGAATGGACATAATCTTCAAACATCAAGTATTCTATAGATTTTTGAATCAATAGGACAGCATATACCTGAAGTGGGAATTTTTTTTTTTCGAATTCTTTAATTTTTTTAAGTTTTCAATATCTCGGATTTATATAAAGATAACTATTTTTTCATTCTAAATAGTTTTTAAAATAAGTTTTACCTTAAATTGCAAATTCCCGAATGGACAATTTTCGCTGAAAATGGAATCACGAAGATTTTTTTCAACCCTAAAAAACATCTACAGTGAAAAAAAAAAAAAAAAAAAAAAATCGGGTTTCACGGAATCATTTCTAATTTTCTATACGTGCTAAATGATTCCTTGTTCAGATTAGGAATTCTCAGGTATCAGTGAACTCAATACAATATTTCTCAAAAAAAATAAATAATAATAATGAAATGTTAGCTATGCGATGAATGAAAGCGAAAATCGAACAAAAAAAAAAATGTCAACCCCGCCGTCATTTTGACATGTGTACTCAGCAGTTTCCGACGAATCCTATCGGCAGGTGCTCCTGACAGCAAGCAGTGGTTGGCGGAAAAATCTTCTGCAGCATTTATTTCTTTCCCACTCCGTTTTAGCACATGCAGAAGCGCGCGTACACCTTAAAACCTCTTTTGTTTCGTTTATTTGTTGTCTTGGGTGTATTGATATTTTGTGTTAAGTGACTCTCGGGTTTGTTGTGCGCAGGTACGTCTCCGACCACGCTTATGACGGGTACAAGGCGCACTGCCAAAGAAAACTTCTTCAGGGACAGAAGTTGGATCCCGAAGGTAGGAGAACATATCCACCTAGCCTCCTGGAATGGAAGTCTAACACCAGGAGAACCAACATGGCTCTCGAAGCGAAGTTTGCAGACGGTAAGTTCTTCTTTAATGAGTTCGTTGGTGAATTTATAATAATAATAAAGTTCGACACCGCCCATGACCTCGTTTCCCCTTTCCCAAAAGTTTGTGATGATCTTTGAAAAGTTGATGTCGATTCACATGCCAACTTTCGGCTGAATTCTCCAACTATGGTTTTTAAAATCGCTGTTTAGATGTGATATTTCAAACAGATCAAAATCTTTTTGAAAAAGAAAGTTATCTCTCCACAACGTGATAATAGTGAAATCTAATTTGGTGTTATATTAGTAAAAAGTAAACACATTAATCTATAGAAATAACAGAACGCAGCTGAAAGATTAAGCTACTAAATTAGAAAATGTCGAGGTTTTTTTCTCCGTCGTAAATTTTTAGAGCAGATGTAAATGAGAAAATTATTTAAATACAAATAAAAATTCATTGTATATGTGCCTCATTTCCACCTTAAGAACGGTGACGATTTCAGAAAAATTTTATGCAAGAGAAAGAGTATTGTCAGCTTTTCAAAGCTCAAAAGTTAATGAAATGCTCAATAAATTAAAAATTACATATAAACTGCTGCCAAAACACATTAAAAGAATTCTGGGAGAAAGTTTCAAAACAAACGATTAATTTACATAAAGAATAACTGTTGATTTAATTTATTTTTATGGATGAAGAATTGGCTATTTAATTAATTTTTAAACATTCATTAAGACCTTTCTTACGATTCAGTAATTGTGAAAAATTTTAAGTACTTATATAATAAATATGATTAACTTTTTGAAAGAATTGTCTATCATATATTTAATTATCATATTTGTTAAGATTTATTTTTACATATATCATATTTGAAAAAAATTATTTTTAAATATCGTCTGGCTCAGTTTATATTCTTATTTTAATTTAAAAATATTTCAGGCTATAAGAGGAATTTTCGTATTATAATATTTTATAAGAAAATAATTTTAACATTAAAAATATTTGACATAAAAGTATTTTAAGTCTGAGCAACGTTAGTTATTTCATCTAATTTAGATAAGATGTGTATTTTTTATGCATAGGATTACAATTCTTTTGATGATTTTGGGAAAAGGGAGATAAAACAAGAAGGTACAGATACTGGGACACCGGTCTTAGGAAGTGAATTGAAAAATATATTCATATTATAGATACAAGTATTTAAATGAGGAATTATTGAATGAATCACATAATTCAAAGATTAAACTTATAGAAAAGAATTATACGAATTATTTTCATTATTTTTAAAAAATTAAATTAAAACTGTTTCTGAAAAAAAAATGCCTTTTATTAATAAGTACTACTCAGTAAATGAAATTCTTATGCACTTTTCATGTGCTTTATTTTTTATTGTCTACTCAAATTTTGTGTGAAAATAATATAAATAATATTTCCCTGACAAATAATGCAGCAAACGATTTTTTTTGTTTGCTTTCATTCTAAATATTTCTTTTTATTTATTTATTTTCCTCTTGCATAATGTCATGTAGTAACTTTTGTTGTTATTGTTATTCTCATTTATAGTCTTTTTTTAACTATTTTCTATAGAATGATTTTTTTTAAATTTAATATAGATTTAAAAAATAATGTTTTGCTTTATTCTAAGTCATGTAAAGATATATTGAAATGATAATTTTAGTGTTTTAAAATGTTTAGAAATAAAGTTATTAAAGTAAAAAACATAAATTACAATTCAGGGAATTTTTGCAAATATGTAAAACTTTTAGGAAAAGTTCAGATTGATTTTTAAAAATATCTTATCAAAAAATGTATTGCTGTTGTTATAATTAAATCTTTACCTCTAAAATTTGTTTGATTATTTAAATCCTTCACATTATATTATAATAGATTATTTTGTTACGTATGATATTTTGATATATTTGGGAAGATATATTTGATATTGTTTTGGGAAGTAATTTAGGCATAGCAAGTTTTAAATGATGCGTTTCATTCAAAAACATTTTTTTCTCTTAATTTTCGGATTTCATTCTTTATGAATAAAAAATATCTGATCTTGGCACTAAAATAATAAAATTAACGAAAAATATTCATTAAATAAATATTATATAAGAAATAAACACTTTTTTAAAAAAAAGTTATATAGAAAATTTAGTTTTAATGTTTTTACTTTAGTAGTTTTATTATGTGATTTACATATAGAAACATATCATGGTCTTTTTTTTAACTTCATATAAATATGCTTATTAAATTTGGAAATAAAAACTTTTTCCATTCTTAACACTAGAGTGTTGTTTTAAAATGAATAGTTTAGAAGTGTTAACGTTAATTAAATACAATTCACCTTGCAGTATAATTATTAAATATCAAATAATATTTCTACCTTGTTACTTACCACTTTTTGTCATTTCTTATAGTAACTTACACGTGAATTCTCGTTACATGTTATTTAATACTTAACGCATGATATGAGCCGTCTAGAATGTTTGATGCAGGAACGCCTGCTAAACCATAAAACAAATGGATTAATTCAACACCTTTCGACTCGACCTTGTTCAAAGCTTTGACGAAACACTTTCACAAATACTTCCCAAGTCTAAGTTGGCTTTCAAAGCTATTGTAAACAAAACCTCAGAAGGATTCGAAAGGATTCGACAAACTTAAATATAAGCCAGGCTTGTAAGAACAAATCAATTTTGCATAAGAGTATGCGTGCACGTGTCTTACAAAGAATGAAATGAACAACGTGATCCTAACATCTAAAACTTTATTGTGATGGTGAGTGTCTTGGCAAATGCCGAATTGTTCGAGATTTGTTGGCGATTTGTGGTAGCTCTGCCATAACAAATACTATACATACATGCTATTACTATACATAACATGCCAAAACGACATACATAATGTCAAACCATATTCCGTTATCACGGCACATGGCTCGGCAAATCTCTCACTTCTTGCCAATATACAACCACCAAATGTCCTGCAGTTTTATTTTTAGAGTTGCTTGTCAATATTTAATTTTACTGGAGATAACCTCCACTAAAAACGAGCAAAATGCCTGAATCATGCAGCGCCGAGAATTCTGTGCTTTCCGTACAGCATGTTTTCCCCTTGTTCATATCCAAAATCTCCATTACTTCATTCCATTATAAAGTACTTAAAAACTATGCTTACAATACAGTTCTCAATATTCGACAATTGCACTTCGCAATATTATTGTTGCGCAAGCTTGTAGCACAGTTTATAGCAGACTATAAAAACGGGTACATCTATGAAGGCGTGTTATCCATTGATCCCGAAATTTCACGAGAAAGGCCGAACTGTCTCGAGCATTAACGAATGTTTATGTTCCCATTATGCGAGATATAGCAAATTTCAGATAGTCCAAACATGGAAAAACATCCTTAAGACATGACAAAAGGAGAGTGGAACTGTACAGCAAGGCTGAGATAATAGACATTCATTTAGTATTTTTAATGAAAATTTATGATCATTTAGAAGCGTTTTCATACGAATTCGTACTACATTTTGATCTGCCTAAATGTTTGCACTACGTGTATCGAAGCAGTATCTTTCACAATAGGCATTCTCTATGAACAAGTACATCAGACATACTTGCAGTTATCAAACCCATCGTCAAAACAGCTAAATATACAATCCTTCATTCAAAAAACGCGTTTTGATAAAGGCAGCAAATATTACAAAACAATGCAACAAATATGACAAAACTATACAGAAAATTTTACTATTTATAATAAATATTGCAAAATTTAAGCAGCAGTATGTTTGAATTGCACTAAGGTATCAAAATTTAATAACGTCATATGTTTCATGCCCTCTATATACCCTTCAGAAAACCCGAATTACTAAAGGATCCATAAGGCTAATCTGGCACTTTGAAAAAGACGAATGAGGGTCAAATCGGTGACTCCTCTGTAAAGGCCCGACACTTTCTGAAGGGTGACTG
Organism: Argiope bruennichi; assembly: GCF_947563725.1. Classification (NCBI taxonomy): domain Eukaryota; kingdom Metazoa; phylum Arthropoda; class Arachnida; order Araneae; family Araneidae; genus Argiope; species Argiope bruennichi. The sequence continues at coordinate 101,117,402 of NC_079157.1, forward strand.
GGCAGCATGAAACCGAAAAAAAGTCTCTACATGTCAATATCAGTGATCTAAGCCATAAAGTTGTTACTCAGATTTTGTAATGTTTAGGAAATACTCTGCATAAGTTTTATATTTTATGCAATAAACGTGTTTTACTATCAAAATGCATTATTTTAAATCAACCTCCTAGTAATAATCCGGTAGTCATCTGATGTCTGCCGGATTGCTGAAATATTGTTGTAGTTTCATCTATTTAGAAAAGTAAAATACAACCAGAAATGCATTTCCAAACGTATTCCTTCCGCAACCCTGAGAAAGGCAAGTGGAGTAAACGTATGAATCACGACTCGGATGAATAAACTTGATGATTCTCTGTTGCAGGTGGCAGCATGTACGGTCCCGTGGAGTCGCTCACGACAGGGGAGGAATTCGCTGCCTCTTTGCTCAAAGCCAGGTGAGTCTGATCTGTTTTTATCCTTCACACTCATTCCAGGAACTGAACTTACTTCCAGGCAAGTTTTTTTAATTAAAACGCTGCATCAAAGAGCATCAAATACAGTATCAAAAAATATCAAATAACGCAGCAAAGAGCAGCAAATAACGCAGCGAAGAGCATCAAATAAAGCATAAAAAACATCAAATAATGTAGCGAAGAGCATCAAATAAAGCATAAAAAACATCAAATAATGTAGCGAAGAGCATCAAATAAAGCATAAAAAACATCAAATAACGCAGCAAAAAGCGTCAAATAAAGCATAAAAAACATCAAATAACGCAGCAAAGAGCATCAAATACAGCATAAAAAACCTAAAATAATGCAGCAAAGAGCATCAAATACAGTATCAAATAAAGCATAAAAGCATCAAATAACGCAGCGAAGAGCATCAAATAAAGCATTACTAGCATCAAATAACGCAGCGAAAAGCATTAAATAAAGCATAGAAAACATCAAATAATGCAGCAAAAAGCGTCAAATAAAGCATAGAAAACATCAAATAACGCAGCAAAAAGCGTCAAATAAAGCAAAAAATATCAAATAAAGCAGTAAAGAGCATCAAATAAAGCATGAAAAACATCAAATAATGCAGCAAAGAGCATCAAATAAAGCATGAAAAACATCAAATAATGTAGCGAAGAGCATCAAATAAAGCATAAAAAACATCAAATAACGCAGCAAAGAGCATGAAATACAACATAAAAAACATGAAATAACTCGGCAAAGAGCATAAATGCATCAAAGAGCAAAAGTGTCGAAAAATTCAGATTCTATGTTAGAAAATTCTTAAAATAAGAAAGATGATTGTCAAAAAGAATATAAAGATTTTTTTTATTTTTTTTTTTTTTACCAGCCATCTTTGGTAACCACCTGGTGGGAATGTTGATTGTGTCTAGTTTCAGTTAAATCTTTTGTGCATCAAGATTCTCTCTAAAAAGTATTTTTAAAATTTAAATTGTGATAGACATTAAAATAAGTGTTATTTTAACTTATTAAATGCTATTTTTAAAAGTTTTTTGGCCGGATAAATTATATATGCCCAAAAAGTTGTGTAACAGTACAATTATATTTAAATTATATTTTGAAAATATTTGATATTTTTGTAAAAGTGTATCGGTATAAAATGATTCCAATAAAAAAAAAAGATTGTTGCTATCATTTCTAAATTACATATTTATGTACGGTATTTCATAATAATGTAAAAACCAAACTAAAAATATAATGCTTCAAATATGACAATTCTGTTCCACACAATCGAGCAGATGATTTTCTTTTCAGAATATTGTTCTTTTTCAATGATTTGTCGAGAAGAAGGGGGTTATATTCGATAATATGCTTATAAAATACCAGAATAGAAAATTATAATAAAAATATGTAACTGTTTAACAATACTAAATTTAAATTTCCAATGTTATAAATATATAGCAAAATGTAATCATTGTTGTAATTATTACCTTGGGCCCCTAGGAGAAAAATGAACTTAGCCTATTAACTGTCTGTTTTATACAGTGGGTAAAAAAAATTATTGGAAATTGCATCTTAATGGGCGTATTTACAATGTATTCCTAATCGCAAATTAAAGTGTAAAATAAATATTAGAAGGCATTTTGTTAGGGATTTACTTTAAAATTTATTTATTTTCACTATCAATGTACCTGGTAAGAATAAAAATATGCAAAATGAATTTTTAAAAATTTTTGGAAAAGTGCCAAGAATCGTCATATTGAAAGCACGTGATATTAGGAAAGAACGCATATTTTCCAGAAATCACGTTAGTCTGTTGATTAGACGATCTGTTGAACTTCTGGGTGGTTTTATTTAACGCTGGTTAAAATATCTACAAAATCGAAAAAGTTGGATGTGAGTATAAAAAAACATTATCCATCTTGGAAATGATGGCTTAACATATCGCAAAATTGAAATCAATTGCAAATTAATTTAGTAACTGTCAGAAGTGTCAAAAAATTTCAAGAAACGGGATCAGCAGAGAATAAGGTCAGAACTGGGCGGCCTCGAATATTTTCCACAAGGGAGAAGCGTGATATTATCAGAGAAGTAAAAAAGAACCCAAAAATAAGTGCGCCTCAGTTGGCCCAACAAGTGGCAAATACTTCGCAAAAAAAATATTTAGTATCCAGGTAATTTGAAATGTTTTACATGAAAGTGACTATTATGGAAGAGCAGCTAGAAAGAAGCCTTTCATTTGTGAAGGGAAAAGAAAAAAAAAAAAAACAAAAAAAAAACAGGAAACTTAGATTTTGCAAAAGCTAATATTGATCGTCCAGACAAATTTTGGAATAAAGTCACATTTTCGGATGAATCGAAATTCAATATTTTTGGAAGTGATGGAAGACGATATGTATGGACAAAGCCGAATTCTGAATTTGAGACACGAAATGTAACAGCTGCTGTGAAACACGGAGGGGGGAGCGTCTTGGTGTGGAGCTGTATAGCAACGAATGGAGTCGGTAATTTACATTTTATTGAAGGTAAAATGACAGCACTTACGAACATCGAAATATTGCGCTGTAATTTAAAGGCGAGTACTCAAAAACTTGGGTTGGAAACGTCGTCTGTGTTTCAGCAAGACAACGACCCCAAGAATGCAGCGTATGAAACACGGGAATGGTAACTCTACAATGCACCTCGCCAGTTAAAAACACCACCTCAGTCTCCGGACCTTAACCTAATCGAAAATTTATGGTACCAATTGGATTTAGCTCTCAGGAAACACAAAATATCATCTAAAGAGAATTTGAAAAGTATACTCCTCCTAGAATGGCAAAATATACACAGTGATGCCATGAAAATAATTACAAAATAGATCATTGAAGAATAGATTACAAGCAATCATAAAGGCGAAAGGTATGCATACAAATTATTGAATACGACCTGTATTTATCTACACTTCGCTGTTTCATTTTGCCAATACTTTTTTGACAAGTTTATTGTCGTTTTTGCTCCATTTTATTTTTGAAAACCTTATTAAAATGAAAGTTTTATTTTATTTTGAGTTTTTATTGTCTTTATACTTCATTATATTATGCTTAAATTATCAGACATTTTCTGAGTTAAGTGATATGTTTAAATATAAGCAATTGCCAATACTTTTTTTATCCACTGTATGTTTGAAACTTTTTGCCACATAAGCTATGTATATATGCACAAAAAGTTATGTAACGGTATAATTATATTCAAAACAATGTTTTGTTTTGAAAGTACTTGACATTCTTGAAAAAGGGTATCGTTATAAATGAAAACGAAAAATGAATCATTACATTTCAATAAGAAATAAAAGATTGAATATATAACAGATCGTTTCTGTTATCTCTAAATTATTTATTTATGTATGGTATTTCATCATAATATAAAAATCCAAGCCAAAAATATAATGCTTCAAGTACGACAGTTCTGTTTCCATTCAACTTACAGACGAATTTCAAATTCGTTTGCTTGTTACGAAGAAACGAAGCACAGAATACACACTTTCTGTTACACTCAATATTTACTGATATATATAGAATGAAACTAAACTATCAAGCATGCCAAAACTATTTTGGGCGCCAAATAGTGCATGTAAAATTCCAAAATCTCCAAATGGGGATCGTGGCAGCTAACGGGTTAATATTTTACACTTGTTTTGTATGAATCTTCCGAAAGGAATCGAATCCCATGGAATCACAGAACTACTAAAAGTTTAGGAATTGCTATTAAAAGCACCCATTTGCTCGTTGTCTATCATGGTAAAGTAATTTCCTTTTAACTAACCTCCCTTAACGATCTGCTTGTTCGTCCAGATTGTTAAGCAGTTAATATGAAAAGATTTTTTTTTAATTTTACTTTGTTATTTGATACAACGAAAAACACGAATTTAAATGAATCTGCTGCGGGCATAAATTAGAAAGAGTATATACCGAGAAATAAAAACGGAAGTGAAAATCCTATTTTGGTTTTATTATCCAAAGAAAGCAGTTTTTTTTTTCTTTCTTTAATATTAACATCGGCAAAAGCACGTTATTAAACGAATGATATTGATGAGTGAATTTGAATTTCATAACATTTAAGCACTGATATTATATTGTGTATTAAATTACTTAAATTGCATTAAAATTTATTAAAAATAAAGAAAAATAAATTATATCGAAATTATAACATTAAAATTGATATCTTTAAAAAGACAATTTAATAAATTTTTTAAAAAAGCAAAAAAAAAAAAAGTGTTGTGTGAATATAGGTTTGGAAAATACAGTCATCAATTTCTATAGGTAAGCCATGACAATTACCCATTTAGCGACGCTTAAACCTAAATTCGCAATCGGTTAAATTCGTTTGACGCCTATTTCTTGATTTCTTTTATTACTTTCCCCTGCTGGATGGGGGTTTAGTGACACATCGAGCCCTCTCCTGAATTACTCTCATAACATTTTGCAGTTCATTAATTAGCGAAGTTCTAAATTAAGTGCAACTGTAAAAACATTCATTGAAACAATCTGAAGTGTTCGTATAGCGGTTTTTTTTTATCGTTGCCATTCAGCAATAAGTAATAAGAGCGAATTCTGTGCCACGTATATAACAATGAAAATTGCTATATACGTGGCACAGAATTAGCTCATTTCATTCTGGTAGTTCCTGTGTAAACAATTATTCAGAAGAATTTAAAATTATCAAAATCCAGAAGAAATTTGAATTGTTTTTAAACTAATACCTTAAAAACACAATTCTTTTTTTAAAAAAAATTAAAATGGTATAAAACTTTGAATTTTGCAATAATATTTTCAATATTTACTCCAAGAGTGGCGAAATCTCTCTTGATTTTGCGTTAAATGAAATCTCAAAAAAATTCGCACAACATTACAGTTTTCTATCTTCCAAAATATGTACCTGTCAAACTTGGTAACTCAAAATCAAACGATCTGCCCTTTTGAACGCCAACACATACAAGCATGCCTTTTTCTTTATCATTAATAGAAAATTAGTAATTTTATCGTAAGTTAATTTAACATTGATTTTAAGCTTATGGTTCTTAAACGTTTTAAATTTTCTGTATGTTTACTGAAACCAGAACCGTAACTTCCTATTTAAATCTCATTAAAATTTATTTCAAGAATTTTTGACTAGTATAATATTAGAATTATTGATCCTTTTGATTATTGCACATTTATCAAATCTTAGAATCAAACTTGACGCAATTACCTTATATCTTTTACCGCATTGCCTGCCGTATTATAATTATGATTATCTGATAGCAACTGCGAAAGCGGAGCTTTGCAAAAATATGAAATAATAAACTGAATTCAAATTTCTTCGAAGTTAGCTTTTCATTTCATTTTTCGTAGTGCCCTTTTACGGAAATCAAGATTTTTTTGAATACCGAGGCGTTCCTTTGGGAACGATTGAACTACGGAATAGAATCTTTATATCTGAAATAATTTGGAAAAAAAATCAAAGAACCGGCCCCGAGGTGCAAGAACTGGTCTGATTTTGATCATTCATTTTCATTTCATAATAGTCGCCTCAAGCGACCAGCTGTTCGGTTCGTCAGAAATATTAGTTATATTTGTCTGAAGATAAATCGTTGAGATAAACTTTATGTCATGATTCCGTCGAATTAATTGGTATTAAAGCTTTATTATAATTATGTTACTTACTCTATTTATCGTGTTCATAACTTTTCTAATGGAGACAGTTCCATGGCATCTTAGTACTGTGAAAGGCGTAAATTTGCAGTTCATCATCTCCTAAATTTCGTGGTAATGTAACTTCACTTTTTTATTCGTCTTGTAAACTACACAGATATTAAAACAATCATTATTTAGTTTTTAACAATGAAAGAAAATCACTCTATTAAATATTTGTAAAACAATGAAAACAGTTTGTATTTGAAAGTAACAATATAATCTTTTATTGGATGTCAGCCAAAAAAATATTTTTAAAGAATTATCAAAATTCAGCATAAATAGCACTTCGATTAAATTGGCATCGTTAAAAAAAGACAAATTTTTTTTCTAAATTTTGGAATAGTGTAAAATTTATTTTTATTGCACCGAAGTTATCGCTGAAATTCAGTTTAATTTTTAAATTAAAGTTCTAATTAGAATTTCAAAAAAAAAAATTGCTTCTAGGTGCATATTCGCAGTCTCCAAGGTATACATGTGCTACATTTGGTAGCTGTAGGTTAAAAGGTTTGGCCTATAGAATGCCAACATACATTTACCCACTCATCTTTATTACACACACATATATTCTTATATGGTATTAGTATAGATAGAAAAAAAAACTCGTGATCCTTAGTTATATCATCAATAGGAGCCTGTCCCCTAGTGTAGCCCATTTTTGAAGGATATCTCAAAAATATTACTTCACTGTATATTCTCAGAGATGGAGGAGGTCGTTGTGGCCTCGTGGTGAGGTCTCGGCTTCGGAATCATAGGATTTCAGGTTCGTGACCCGATCCCACCGAAAAACCGTTGTGTAGGCGGGTCTGGTGAATGTTAAATCCGTCGCTGCCAAACGTCCTCCCGTTGGTGTGTAGCAGAAGTTTGGAGAGAGGAGGGGGTGCCAGCTTAGGTGTCTACTCGTCATCTGATCGCGGTTCGATATTTCTAAGTCCGCCCCAAAATAGCCCTAGTATTGCTTTAAAACGGGATATATCTGAGCTGCATTGAACTCGAATAAGGAGGGGGGGGACTCGACGAAACCCCCAATTCCTAATTACTGTATCGATTTGACTGATATTTAGTTGATTTGAAATTTCATAACATTTAGATATATCAATTTTCAATATTTAATTTAAATAATCGCATATAGTGTATATGAATACGAACGTAAAACCCCAAAAACAATGTAACGTGTGTAATTGTAAAAATTATTATATTACACAAAACGTTACTGCTATTTAGCAGATACAGATTTTTTTTTTTATCTCGAAATAAAATTCGAAGTTTTTTTTCATTATAAAAAAATAATGATTTCTAATGCCGCTACGAATGCACAGTCATTGTTAGTGTAATATAATACAATAAATACAAGATTACAAAGAAAAGAAGGAAAAAAGAACATTTGTTTTGTAAAAATTAGTTTTCTATCAGTTCATCTTCTAGATAAAACCTGCTATTCTTCCGAGTCCCATGGTAATTATCTTCACAAATTCCGAGGAGTTATCGATAAGCTTCGTTTCATGTCTGGCTCCCTAAAGATTACAAACGTTCAATCCATTCAAAACTGGGTTTTTATTGTGGCGAAATATTACGGGTTTTATTGGCTGCGGTTTACAACTTTATGTAGTAAGTTCTTGGTTTTATAGCTTATAAATGTCTTGCTTTTGTTTTATTTTTAGTGTGGGGAAATCTGAAGTTTTCTTTTCTTCTGATTGTGATCGCACTATTTTTATCTTTCCAGAAATAAAATTGAAAGAAAATCGTTTACCGTTTTCTTTTATTAGCATATTGTTATTTAAAATTAGTCTTTTCACATCTGCTTCAAGATAGAATAAACTTGGGAAATGCAAAAAAATAATCACCGAATTTGGCTTTTTTAATTAATATCAGAAATTTGTTTGTCCTTATTTTATTTTTATATTAAATATATGGATAAATGTTTTATTTGCAATATGAAGTCACGCCCATTTGTTGACAATTTAGGCAGAACATATAATGAAAATATTTTAACAGTAAAATGTTACCTCTTCTTATATTTTACGAGTACTGAATTTTAATTACAATTTCTTTTGATATGATAAAATTGAATTTTTTATGAATATATTATTTATTTATAGGGTTTGATTTGTTCATTAAGAAATCTCATACTTACTAGTATTATTTTTTAATTTTTTAAAAAATATCAATAAATAATTAAAATAATTTTACTATGTTTAACAAAAACAATTGTTGCAGTTGTATAAGACGTGCCACATATGTGTAGACGTCATAAAAAAAAAAAAAAAAAAAAAAAAAAAAAAAAACATTATAAAAAGTCAGAAAAAAGAGCTATTTTAACCCTTTAATTCTAGGGAACTGTTTGCTTTCTATACGTGTATTCAGGGATCTTTTAAATTACTATTTAAAATAAATATTTACCTGCATATCTAAATACTTTTGGAACAAAGTGAACTGCTATTTATGTGAAACCCTTTAACAGCGTCTTATAAGTACCGAGACGCATTGACATGCAAAAAGAATTAATCTGCCTGGCGATTTCGAAGTTGTATAAAATTTATTTTAATATTGTATATTTTTATTTTAATGTATCAAAAAAATATCAATATCCTTGGCTATCTCCCCCCCCCCAATATATGCAAAAAGTAGAATGATTATAATGAAATTCTCCGAGCATTCCACAAAATTTGAAAGAATATATATTTATTGTGTTCTTAAAGTTTGAAATATTTATTAGGACAATTTCGAAATAAGGATTTTATGTATTCAAAATACTGTTCATATTTGTAAGCAAATTCATGTTATAGAAATTCTTTTACAATGGATATACTTTTCTTTAGATTCTTATTTTTAATTCAGTCTTTTTATTACCATTCATTTTAGTCGATTTTTGCTTCAAATATTTTGCCTTCTAACATTTTTTTGTATATTATAAATACACTTTTGTGTATTTATAACAGTATAGTTAAACTTGTATTTTTATTATTATTATTCTTAGCTCAGCATTACATATCTGTTTTTTGTTGTTATTGTTGTTATTCTTGGTGCAACTTTATCATGCTTGTACTTTTTTTATTCTTGGTGTTCAACATTGCTATATTCACATTTTTTTTTTTTTACTATTCTTGGCGCAACTTTATCATGCTTGTATTTTATATTACGGATTACCGTTTTATATTACGGGTAAATGTGCGTATTTAAACTATTAATTGAAAAATAAACCACAATTTTGAAACATGAAATACCTATTCGGCTTGTTTAAAAATAACAAAGAAGTATATACTTCGGCATTAAATGGAAAGCAGTCTTTTTCTTCATTTTTTTCCCATATTTTGAATGAAAACTATTAAAATTTTTAAAAATCATACTTTACTGACCGAAATGAGGAACTGGCAATCTTAACCTTTTAATCGGAAATCAGTGGGATCCTTTTTCAGTTTATGCTATCATTGTTTTGATTTAGTAGGTGACAATATTAAGAATTGGTCAACTCTTAAGATACAATTCTGAAAAAATCATTATGAATAAAATAACAACTAAATCAACTTTTTTTTTCTTTACAGGGGTATTGACGACTGCTACGGGTGGACTGTGGATTTGGACGACGACGGAGATTTGTACGAACTGAACGGTTACGACTACGTCCTCGATCTGATCTCTGAAACCGAGGTCCCGCCCGCTTTCCCTGTCTGCAAATCCTTCTTCCTCGTGTCTGCCAATAAGAACAAAAAGACCAAATACTCGTCTGCAACATGGGCAGCATCGTAAGTTGAAATGGCTGTTTGTCTTAATTATATCACAAACAATCAAAAAAAATTGTTATTAAATTGGCTAACTCAAAAACTTATCGCTCCCCTTACTCCACCATCTACCCGATGTATGTTCCGTGTCCAGATCGAATGTTTTTCCGTCTAATTCCTACACCCCCGATTCCCAAAATGACTATCAAACGAAAATCAGAAAATGAGCGATTATTTTTCAGAACATCAGGCCTGCTTTTCCTAAGTGACCATTTATAATAAAAGCTCAATCAGCTGAAACGAAATTTACGGAAAGGAATCTGCTTTGTTACTGAAAATCGTTTGCTGATATTCTGATGGTGGTCAGCATGGAACGAATGAAAAATGAATTCATATCATGGAAATCAAGGTAAAGAAAGCTGAAAATATTATTGATATGTTAAATTCTACAAATGTATCAATCGTGAGGGATTGGTAATTGCATAAAGCTCTATCGTTGATTGTTTAGGTTTAATTAAATTAATTTAAAACCCACACCGACCCAGCCTATCGAAGAGGATGTAAGATTTTAAGCATGCTATTGTAGAATAGAAGTATTTTACAATGTACCAAAAGAATTATAGTCTTCTATATATATAGTATATATAAAAATAAAATTAGATAAATAAAGCACTAAATATGCTAAAAGCAATAAATGTGCAAAAGAAATAAGATAGATCAAAGACAAATAGTATTTATTCTCTGAATCGGAGCCGAATTAAGTTGAAAGCAATTAAAAATTCATTCTTAGCAATTTAGTCGTAAGAAAATAATTGGTAAGAAAATAAAATAATTTAAGAGAACTGGAAAGTTCTAGTCAAAAATAAGCGTTAAAATTTAAGTTGTAAATAAAGAAATTTTTTGCAAGTAATTATATATGTTATTCAAAATTTAGTGCATAAAAAATATGCTGTTATTTTTATTAAAAAAATATTTAACTCCTATATCTGAAAAAAATATTTTAGTGCTTAAAACACAATTAAAATTTTGCCTTATTGTTTAAAGACAGCGAGTAAATATTGGAATTAAAGAACTTTTGCAATGAAATGTCAATTTCTGTTTTTTCCAAATAATTATTCTGTATTTTATTATGGTAAATTAAAAATAAGTTTCTAAATAAAGTGTTTTAAGTCAATTATTCGCTTTAAATCATAATGTTATGCTTATTCCATTTATTTAAACCATTTTTAAATATAGAGCTAAGGCGGGAGCTCCCATTAATTCAAATAATACGAAATTTGACTAAGTATTTCAGATAAAAAAAAAACCTTGACATTTATTAAATGAATAGAAAATAACACTGAAACTTGAAAACTAACTTTAAAAAATAATCCAAAGTTTCCATGAAAAAAAAAAAATACATAGTCACTAATCTCATGTAATGGGATCAGGTAAAACTATTTTCTAAGGAAATTTGTTATTGTTGTCCAATGTTGATGCTTTCACCATTTAGATTGTGGGGTCACTGAACATTAACACCATTTTTCAATAACGGAAAAAGTTTCAATAAATTTTGAATAAACCGATATGGAAAAAAAAGTTAATATTTTTATATAATTTGTGTAGGATAAGAGATATTTTATTTTTGGAAATTTCTTAATGCACAGCGCTATCTATCTGCGAAATTTTGCGTTTTTTCTTTATTTAATAGACGAACGCATTAATTGAAGAACTTATTGTCCACCTTTTGCGTTATTTGAATGACCAAAATGACCTTCAGAGTTGAAGCCTAATTTGAAATTTTATATTCTTATCTCGGATGTTTTATTAAAAACGTTTATTATTTAAAATTTTCTATTTTGGTGCTTGGTTGAAAATAAGCATCTTGCAAACTAATTACTGATATATATATATTTTTAGAACATTTTACAAAATAGAAATATTTATCTCTCTATATGTGTATTATAATACGTATTCATATGTAGGCCTCACAACCCTGAGCGTATCAACACATTCGAAATCGACATCGATGAGTCCCCACCAGCGCCCATCCGGTACAAACAACCAATCAAATCCCGTTCCATCGACGACATCACAAGGGCAGACCAGCATTCTTCGCACGAATATCGTAAGTACAGACTTCTGTTTGATTCTTTTTTTTTCCCTGTTCTTTCAACATCATAAGATCTTTATTTCTTTTAGATCTTATTTCCTCTGATTGAATGGAATACCAGCCATCTGCCGAGCATTTCTAAAAGTTTTCAGCTTCAAAAATTAGCGAAATATTGAATTAAATGCAGCTGTAAAAATGTTCAGTGAAGCAGCTGAAAAGTTCATACAGCGATGTGTTTATATTTGACTGTTGCCATTCAGCAATAAGTAATAAGAGCGATTTCGTTGCCACCTATGTTAGCGTTTTATGTAGAGAGATATGAAAAAGAATCCAAACGGAATTAAATGGACCAGAATTTTGATTTATTTATTATAAATGGAAAATGACGCTTAATGGGCTGCAACGAAAAATGATAATAAAGACCACTTAGTTTTTACAAATTGGGTCCTGTTACTTTTTAATTATCTTAAAAAATGTTTATAAACATTTAATCGAAATTATATTTTTCAGTTACAAGAGAAAGAAGAAAAGAACGCATCCGATCGAGTTCACACGAACGGCTTCTGGACGACATTGGAAGGATCGACCCTCCCTTGTCCAAGACCAGTGCCCTCAACGATCGGTACTTCGAGAACGGCAAGACGACCCGATCCGATCTCATCGTAGACGAAACTCATCGTTCCAGATCGAGACCTGAACCCATCGGATCCATGTTGGGGCTGTCCAAGAGCAAATTGAACGAGCGCTACCAAGAACGGGAGGTGCCAGGACTCTCGGAAACGAGTAAACTCAACAAGCGCTATTTGGCGCCTAAAAATAATACTTCCCAGCAACGCCCCGAGGAGGAGCCTCACCACTCAAAGTCCGCACAGAGTCCTCCCAGCAATGCTTGGCAAGATGAACTCGGATTGGCGTCCTCGGCTCTCAACGACCGCTACTTCTCTCGCCAAGAACTCATGAAGCAGACCAAGACAGATGCCAGCGACGCTGGAAGTCGAAGAGGAGAAGGCAGTGTTATTCATGGGCAAACGCCCAGTATTGATGAGTCCAGTAAAATCAATGGTCACTCGCCTGACATGAATGGTAGCGGTAACAACAGAGACGCCAGCAACTCATCCCAGGTATTCTTTGTTGATATTTCAAAGAGTTTATAATTACATTTGTACTGAGAATTTATATACTAAAAAATATTGTTAAAATTGTTTTCATGGACAATGTTTCTTATAGTTAACTAATTAATCTTCGAATTTAGTCAACTTCCTATATAGATGATTCACTTTATTTTGGGGTATTTATTATTATTTTAAACAACGGACACCTGAGATATCTAAGATACTTTTATACTTTATAAAGTGGGATAAATCTCATCAAAAAAACAACTGGAAGCCTCTCTGTGAGTGAAGCATCTCATGCAAGATATCTCTTAACTCTATTTTTTAATACATTTAGAAATAAGTTAAACATTGAGATTTGAAGACCCCATAAACCTCCAACTCCTCCGTCATTGGTGGGGATATTTTTTTCCCCTTATGCTTCAAATCATTTACTCGTTTGTATGGCAATGGCTGGCACGTTGATTTATGCTTGAAATATTTCACTAGTATTCGTAAAGTATGCTAGTACCTTGCTTTGAAATCTACTCATCTACTTTTGAATATATCCGAACATGGATTAGCATAAATCATTTAATAACGTGTAGTGGAAAGCTTATAAGCCAGTTAACAACTACGCTGCAAGAGTAATTGCTTTTGTATTGTGGTCACGTTACTGGACTGCTAGCCACAAGGTCCCAGGTGCTATCCTCGTTCAACACAAACCACCACATTGGTGACCCGGACGTGATCCTTCAACCTTCGTACAGCTATTGTGGCGCCATCTACCCACAGCAACCCAAAGTTGTCAGGATCACTTGACGCAACTACAGCAACCACTCACACACACGCGCTTGCTCGCCCGCCATAACGCTTGGAGCTACTCAAATGGGTACAGGCGCATTAGACTCAACAGCTAATACATCACCACTCAACAGCCATACCGTTCGTCTCACTTCCGACTCACTGGTGGGAGAGTTACTCACTGGTTTGCTAGCTGGCTTATAAGCTTTCCATTACAAACTCAAAAGCGTTAATCATTAACGCTGGTTGAATATGGAAGATCGGTCAATTCTCTACTTTAAATCCGGTAGCATTAAATGATTTAGTGATCATATTAAAGGAAGATTTTTTTTATATGAATCAGTTCGAAACCAAAAGACTTTGATAACATAAAATGAATGATAACAATAACCACGATGACATTATTGTATTTAGTAGCATTCAATATGATGTTCCAGGGTCAATAAATGTTATGTGTGGATATTTCTAAATTACCTTATCAAAAAAGACAAGACATATTAGTATAAAATTGATTCCTTCACATTAATTTTTTTTTCAAATGAGTCCTAGCACTTCGATTATATCATGTCAACCAATAACATGCTAACTATGTAGATGCTAGCTATCTTTGGCGACCTGTTTGTTCGCTGGAATATTAGCATTTTTGCATATTAAACTATTAATGTGAAAAATATTACTATAAAACGCCACTTTACTAATTATTGAATTTAATAAAATTATCTTGCTATGAATTAATCATCAAATAAATAAAAAAAAAGTATAAGAAAAGAATTGAGTATAATGCAAAATAAAAATTCTATTAAGGTCCAAAGAAAGCAATTTTTTTATCTTGATTTTAGCATTGGCAAATGCATGCGATTGAATTGTTTGACTAAACAGTGTAATGAGTTGGAATTTCACCATCATTATCAAAACATTGTTATATATAACGTCAAATTTAGAAAGTTTTTTAATTAGACAAATATTGTATAGAAATTAAATTGGCGTTATTAAATTCGTAATGTGTTGAGTTTTAAAATAATGTAAATAACCATTTTTCGTGCGGTAGTAATTTGGGTAAGTATAGCTGTAAAGCACCAAAGCCTTGTTTAATTTTTAATTTACCCATATTTAAATTGTCTTTTAAATTTTGAAAAATCGGAGTGATATTTGACATCGCTTTTATTTTGAATGGCATGTGTGCCTAATTTATCAAAATGTGGAAAAATTTGTAGATTTGCATAAATGATATACAAATATTCATCTTTAACTCTATGAGTCCTGGCTCGTCCCATATCTTCCCTTTTGACAAAGCCCTGATTCGGGCATTTTCGAATATGTATCTCAAATCTAGGGATGCAAGCTAATTCGCGATCAGCTAATCATATGGAAAAGATGATTCAATTTTGTTTGCGTGCTCGAAAAATTTCCTCAAAAAATTACCTAGAATTACCTGCATTTTGAGACACTGTAATTCTTGCACTAACGAGTAACAAAGAGTTAAATACATATTAATATAGTTACTATTAATTTCTTCTCCAAATCTACAGTGAGGAACATGCAATATATTGTGATGTTAAAATTCTTAAGTAACTGGGAAAATAAAAATTATACTTTGAAGTTACAAGAAAAATTGAATGTTTTTCCACCCCTACAGGCTTCTAACGACGCCATAGATTTCCCAGAATTCGACTTCCCAGAAAATGGCGATGAAGAAGAAGAGATCGAGCCGGACGATTACCTGCCAGATCCGGACGGTTCCAGATGCAGCAGGACCACCGAGTCGACTCGTTATGTGAAGTATGGGGGCAAGCAACAGGCTGTTAAAGGCCATTCTCATTCTACGAAGGCACACATCGATCGGAACCGTGACGACTACAGCAGCGTTGGGGGGCCAAAGAGTTCTGCTATGTCCGACACTTCGGAAGCACCCTCTCTGGCATCCCACGTCAAAAACGTTCGCATACCTTCCCACACCTCCGATCTTGACCAGTATCTTGATGATCTCTTCAATCCTGTTCTTGATGGAAATCTGGATGAACTGAGTGATGCAAGGTAAGACCATTTTGCTGTGTATATTAAAGTTCCTTAAATTTTCCAACTCTTGGGGGATAGGGGGGGGGATTTCTGGATTCGGAGTTTTTTTTTTCAGGAAATGAGGCATTGATAGTAAGTAAAGTAAGTATTAATAAATAAAAAGGGAATAGGGAAACAATATTAATAAGTAATAGCAGAGTAGAAAAATAGCATGAATAAATAATAGCAGAGTAGAGAAATAGCATGAATAAGTAATAGCAGAGTAGAGAAATAGCATGAATAAGTAATAGCAGAGTAGAGAAATAGCATGAATAAGTAATAGCAGAGTAGAGAAATAGCATGAATAAGTAATAGCAGAGTAGAGAAATAGCATGAATAAATAATAGCAGTGTAGAGAAATAGCATGAATAAATAATAGCAGAGTAGAGAAACAGCATGAATAAATAATAGCAGAGTAGAGAAACAGCATGAATAAATAATAGCAGAGTAGAGAAACAGCATGAATAAATAATAGCAGAGTAGAGAAACAGCATGAATAAATAATAGCAGAGTAGAGAAACAGCATTAATAAATATCTGAAATGATGTTTAATTAAAATAGTTAATTGTTAGATTTTAATGAAATCTTTCGATTGACGATGATTGACTTTATTTTTGCATGTAAATGTTGGAGAATCTGAAGAAAAACTCCTGCAAGAATTCCACGACCCCTCCCAGGGGCATGATCTGCCCTTTCGATAAGCTTTGTTGCACACACTAATAAAAGAATAGGAATATATTTTCAACAAGTTTTACATCAATTATCAAAATTTGCAAATAAGTAGAAGCTAGCATTTTTTTTTAATTTGCTGTTTATTTATATGAAAAAACACGGGTTAGAATTGTTACGATTTTGTTCAATTTTCTCAGAATGAACCTCGAATGTTTCAGATATCTAAATACAGACTAACAAACAAAAAATATTTGCTATAGTGGCCTTAGTTCTTTCGTTAATAAAAAATCCATACATTTTTGAATTCCCGACGATTTATCTTATTGAAGAAGGCCGTAAAGAATGAAATCCAGAGAGAATTGAAATTCTAGAACAAAATAGTAACTATTCTATTTCTTGCTGTAGATCTCTGGCAGCTTCTATCAAAGGAGGGCGAAGACCAGAATCTGTGTCTGTGTACAACAAAGATTCGTCCGAAATTGATCCTTACAACATCCTAGACGAGCTGCTCCCAGAACCACCAGAGGAGGAATTCAGCAATCTCAACAACCCTGAAAGCCTTGCCAAAGCTCTGAAGGGCGGTGGCAAGGCCGTCGGTGGTGGGATCGACACCCAGGTAAATAACCTCCAATCGTCGTGTGCATTGCCATATTTGTTTGGGACCATATTCCTAGTTGATGAGTCATATGCTGTGCCATATATATTTTAAACGGACTTATTTAGGGGAAAAATCACTTTGTTTTCAATTTAATTTCATAAAAAAGGAGGAAGACGGGTAATATTAACTAAAATAGTTCCTGTATTCAGGTTCGGCCAGAACGAAGCTGGGGCATGATGCAAAATTGATTTGTAAGGCTTTGAAACAAGTTTTACTACAAAATAATATTTTGCATTTTGCTATTTATTACTTGGTACAAATTGTACTGTAATGATAAATAATTTAATTATTTTAATAATGTTAATATTTAATCGTATTAATGTTTATTAATAGATCAAATAATAAAAGCTATTGTTTAATCAACTATTTTATACAATTTGTAACAGAAATTTCTAGAAACGAAATGTGCAATGTGCTATTTTTCGTTCCATCTTTTTTGCAAGCTTCATGGTACATTCCATGATAAAATCGTAGTTCAATTTTTTGGTAATGATTGTTACCAAGCATATTTTAATCGGTTTCGAACCTGAGAAAGATCTTTCTGCAGGTTCGAGGCCAATATAATTTTTTAATTCAGATAAGTTATTTTTAAAGAAATATTTTAATAATATTTGTATTGTTGTGATAATGGAAACCAAATCCCGCCAATAAATTTTGATTACATTAAGTTCAGCAAAGGCGAATTCGCCTTCAGTCCTTTAGTTAAAACGCATGATGCCTCATATTCTTAACAAAATTGTTAAATCTTATCTTAAAGTGAATGACTCTTTCGATTAAAGCTAGAACTATGTAAAATGGGTTAGCTCTCAACAAGTATAGTGAGACTTTGAATACTTAACTTTTCCTTAGATTGGTAGATATAAAATGTGCAAAGGTCGCTGGAAAATATTCTAATAAATAAATATTCGCATATTTTCTTTTTGAAAAATAAATTAGGGGTTCGACACTGGATGTTTTAATAAAGAGAAAATTGAATTGCACAAAGGGCTTGGGAAATGGTGAATTCTGCGCTTAAAATGTTGTTGTTTTTTTACATTTTTTTAAGAGTACATTTACGTTTTATTTTAATTCGGTACAAGAAACATCAAAATGGCTACTTTTATCTCCCTTTTTGCTCTAACAATTAATCTGAAATGAAGTATACATAAAGTATTATTTTGTTCCAAGCATAGTCTGGTGTTAAGTCATTTGATTGGCTTGACTTAAAGAGTATTTTTTATTTTCTCTCCATCAAAAAGCTGAGTTTTCTGCAATTTATTCTTTCAGCAGCGCGGGGCCTCCAACGGTCTTCATTCTCAAAGCATGACACCTAATTTGTCCACTCCCTCACCAGCCCTGCCAGGAGGAGTTGGCAACTCTTCTGCATCTTCAACAACAGGTGGCAACAACTTGCCTCTATACAATTTATCTGGTAAGCTTTCGTGAAATTAAAGATTTCTTTCTTTTTAACATGATGCTTATAGTCTGCATACATTTTGGTATACAGCCTATGAACGAAATATTTTTTACTAATGCATCATCCATGATGCCATCTATTTTGTACAAAAGTTGTTCAAAACCACTCTCCAGGTAGAACGTTGGCTCTGGAACTACCAATTTGCAAGTAGTTCCTTTTTAAGTAGTAGATATTCACTAAAGAAAGGTTTTTGAAAATTTGTATTAGATTTTTAGCTAAAAATTAATTAAAATATTATCTTACATGTTGAAATAATATATTTTATCTCTTCTATTATTATCTTGTTTTATTACTTCGGAGCATATTATTGCACAGAATCTATTTTTACACCACTTTAGAATAAAAAATAAAAAATTTATCCTTTTAGTGGTATTAATTTTTTTCAATTTTTTTAAAATAATGAAATATTTTAAGTTAATAAATTTGATTTAATTGTTTATAAATTTAATTTATTAGTTTATAAATTTAGTTAAATTAATATTTTACAGTAATACCACATGCGAAGATTTTATGGTTTATAATGTTTTATAAAAGTAAGCTTACGCATTACAAATGAATTGTCTAAAAAGCGTTTTATTACGGACACATTAGGATTTCGTCTATAGTAATATTAAATAAATTATTTTCTCATATGACATATATTAAAAATCTTGTTCACAAATATTGTAATGAATAAAAATTTAATTACAATTTATTAATTAACAGACGAATCTCAGCTAGAGTAACTGATTATTTCAGCTAGAAGTGAATTATAGTTTGGATACTAATATAAAAAATGCCAGAATTAAAAGAAGATCCTTGGTAGTTTATCAATTTGAATATTTCTAGGATGTGTTAATAAATGCCTCTGCCCATTACTTTCAGGCATGACTGTTCCTATGGTAGACGCTTCCCAACTGATCCAGCAGCAGCTGTTGCAGCAGCAGATGATCCAGGTAGGGCTCTCTAATCAGCACCTTTCCAGCTGCTAACTCCCACGCTGCTGCTCTTTCACTACTAATATGCTCCTACTTTTCTTAATCGCTCTCCTACTGTTGGGTGAAAGAGTTAATGGCATCGGGTGTGCATGCGATTCATTATTATCACTATTTATGAACTTTTCACAATGGGTGCTATTTTTTCCCTTCCTTCCACATTTGTATTTTTGTATGAGAAAATAAAAGTATATCTTCTGGTGTGTTGGATCTTTTCTTTTTATTTTTTCTATGCTCGATAACCTTTAATTGTTATGAAGTCTTTATATTAGTTGAATTTGAGTTATACAGGTAAATCCAAAAAAGATAGTTTAAATATCAAGTAATTAAACCAACATGCCAAACCTAGTATGTTTCATCTTAATTTACCGAATCGAAATTGAGTGGTAAATGTGCTAGAAGACACTTATGGTGACGTAGTAACGATGACTTAGTGTTACAAAATGTAATTAATGTAATTGTTTTAATTAGAAGTAATTACAATAATGTCTTAATAACAACTACTAATTGCATATATGCTTCAAATGTCGATCAATGGACTGCAAACTCTCTCAAATAGACTAGGCAAACGTTTGCATGAAAAGAGAATACATGCGACTTTATGAAAATTATTCTTTCACTAATTGGAAGTTTGCATCAGAATTCTTCTTCCTGCTTAATGAAGTTTGCATCAGGATTTTTCTTGCTTTTAAAAAATTTGCACGGAGATTCTTCTTTTTTCGAGGCAAAGTTTGCTTAAAGATTTTTCTTTCCTGACGAAATTGCCAAAAGGATTTCTCTTCCTAGTAAAATGTTTTGCATAAAAATTATTCTTTCTCCCAGTAAAAATTTGCAATTGGATTATATTTCACCTCATAAAAAGTTTGCAGTAACTTTCTACTTCCCAATAGATGTTTGCATGAGGATTCTTTTTTCCAGAAAAAGTTTACATGAAGATTTTTTCTGGATGAAATCAACATCTTTCCAAACAAAATCTGATTAAGAATTCTTCCTACTAAAAGATGTCTGCTTAAGAATTCTTCCTTCGAAACAAAATCTTCTTAAGAATTCTTGCTTCCTAAAGAAGTTCGCTTAAGAATTTTTCCTATTAAAAGATGTCTGCTTAAGAATTTTTCCTATTAAAAGATGTCTGCTTAAGAATTCTTCCTATTAAAAGATGTCTGCTTAAGAATTCTTCCTATTAAAAGATGTCTGCTTAAGAATTCTTCCTATTAAAAGATGTCTGCTTAAGAATTCTTCCTATTAAAAGATGTCTGCTTAAGAATTCTTTCTATTAAAAGATGTCTGCTTAAGAATTCTTTCTTCCGAACAAAATTTGCTTAAGAATTCTTCCTTCCAAACAAAATCTGCTCAAGAATTCTTCCTTCCAAACAAAATCTGCTCAAGAATTCTTCCTTCCAAACAAAATCTGCTCAAGAATTCTTCCTTCCAAACAAAATCTGCTCAAGAATAATTCTGCCTTCCAAGCAAAATCTGCTTAAGAATTCTTCCTATTAAAAGGTGTCTGCTTAAGAATACTTCCTTCGAAACAAAATCTTCTTAAGAATTCTTGTTTCCTGAAGAAGTCCGCTTAAGAATTCTTCCTACTAAAAGATGTCTGCTTAAGAATTCTCCGTTCGAAATGAAATCCACTTAAGAATTCTCCCTTCGAAACGAAATCTGCTGAAGAATTCTCCCTTCGAAACGAAATCTGTTGAAGAATTCTCCCTTCGAAACGAAATCTGCTGAAGAATTCACCCTTCGAAACGAAATCTGCTGAAGAATTCACCCTTCGAAACGAAATCTGCTTAATTCTTCCTTCCAAAAGAAGTCCACTTAAGAATTCTTTTTTCTGAAGGAACTTTGCATCCGAATTCTTCTTTCCAGAGGAAGTTTGCATCGTGGGTTATTTAATTTTTTTTCCCTTTGCAAAAGAAATTTGCATTATGATTCTTTCCCGATCAGATAAAAATTTATCTTCTTTACTTATGAAATTTGCTTACATGGTTTTCTCCACTAGAGAGATAACTAAATTGATAATCTTGCTTTTGCGAGGGGCCCACTTCCTAATATTTTGGCACTGTATTAATTTTTTACTTTTCATTAATAATTCAGCAAGCTATATATATATATATATATATATATAATATATATTGAAAATGTTTGATTTGATTTCTCTCATCTCCAAATGCAAATTTTTCATATCTTTTATAAACCACCTTACATTTCTATTATCATTTTTCAATTTTTTTTTCCTTCAAATGCGGATTAATTATAAATTTCAAAATTTTTCATTGGAAACCAAAACTTTATTAATATTTGCAAAACATTTTACGTGACCATAAATATAATCATAAATGCTTTTAAAAAATCAATCTCTTAATGCTCGCCAATCCAAATTTGTCTTCTAACTGATAATTGCACATATATTATGCTTATTTCGAAACAACTGAGATTTTCATATGCAAGAAATCACCGCTTTTATATCCAAATGTCGTATTTCAAATATGTCGAAACATTTTATTAATGCAAAGCACTTATGTAGGCTGTATGTTATTGCAAAACACCAGCTGCTTTATCATGTTTTTGTATGATTTTTGTTATAAGTGGTTTTTAATATTTTGGTATAACAGTGATGAAATATCTTTAAAATTATTCTCTTCTACATAACGCTTACACAATTATATTTACAGAAAAATCAGAACAAAGAATTATATTTCAATGAAAAACTATTCATTTTTCATCAACACAATTACTAAAGATAACAAGAAAGTTTCTTATGAGAGATGATATAAAATTCATCTCTTTTTATTTTTTTTATATTATAGCCATTACTTTCCAAAATGGCGTTTTGTAAAAAATGCTTCCACAATATCGTTTGCGATTAGAAAGATTTTTCTGCTTTAGCCAAACGATAATAAAACTATCGAGTTTTTATCGGGTATATTATTGACTGATTTGTGAAACTAAACTACTGATTTCTTCGACTTTTTGTTGCCTTCTCGTTGATATTTTTAGAACAAAAAAAATTAAAGTTTTATTCAATTTTTTAATCTTTACTTTTTTTAAAATGTTTTTTTAGCTTAATATGACGTAAATCTTTGTTTTTTCTGGGGAAAAAAAGTTAAAACTTCTTTTTCATTTAAAAATACAATAATAAACCAACGGAAAAGTAAGAAAAGTGCTTTGTTTAATTTTATTTTTCATTTATTACAATTCCAAATTTTTTATAATTTTAAACTGGCATTGGAGTCATTATTCCTGACGTCACAACTGCGCGTGTCATTTAACTCCTAACTACACATTAATTAGGTTACTCTACACTATGCCATAATATAAGGAATAAAAGATGCGAAGTTGATTCCAAAATAAAATTGATATGGAGCAGTTAATGAATATTAAACGTGACTGAATTAATTTCTATAGTTTTTTATTATTAGATTTCTTTAATCATTTCATAACTAGTAGATCATTTGTGTATTTTGATTGCATTGATTTAGCAAGAAACGGTATGTTTGCTTTCTTTGACCAAATCATCGATATCTTTGATCAAGTCATCGATGATTATCATCGATTATACAGCTAAAAATGATTTAGTCAAAAAGAAAAGAAAAATATATTCTTGCTGTTTAAAAATTTTCATATCTCTAATGAGAAAATTGCGTACTTTAATATACCGTTTGTTTATAATATATGCTGCTCATATTGATGTGTGTAATTTTTTTCAGTTATAGTGATAATAATTTAAAATAAAAAGATCAAAATTTACCCATATTTCTTTGCTTTTTTGATTAGATCAGTTTTAGCTATGTGCTGATATTATACCGAATTCTAGCAATATGTTTTTCTATTGTACATTATTTATAAAAAAAATTTAATAAGTTTATAGTTAAATTTTCTTTACTTTTATTTTTTGTTTGCTGACGACAACAAGAGAATTCACAATTAGAAATACAGTACTTAAATTTTAAGTGGCTAATTTCAAATTATCGTTTTCCGGTATAGATTATCTGAATTTCAATAACATAGTTAAACGAACTTCTTTTTAGAAAAGATACCTGAAAATAAAAAGATTTGAATGCTTTGTTTTCAAATTTTAGTATGTTGTAAATATTTATATGGCAAGCCTTAGTAACATTCTTAACCAATGATTTCAAATATTCTTTTAGCTTTATATACTGTTTAACCACCAATAGTAGCATAAATTTCATTATTTTTAAAATTTCTTTTTTAAAACTCATTTTACTTTCGAAAACAGAAAGCAAAAGACACTTTTCTACGGTAACACTAATTTGCTTTAAACCATTTCATCTTATAATAATTAATTCATAATTATTTGATAATAATTTAACTATCAAATTGATACTATTAATGTAGTATGACTAATATAAAACTAATGCAATACTAATTCCATTTTCATACTGTGCATAAAATTTAGTACTAACGATAGTATTGTATCATCAACAACTAATGACAATTCAAGTTGGCATTAATACCATTGTATGCTTACGTCCATATAAATAGTTTTGAAATGAATTCTTACATAATAAGTAATTGTTAAAAGTGTGGTTCAAAGCTGCATCTGTTACAAATCGCTATAACTTCCTAGTAGAAATTAAGGAGGGTCTTCTTGCAAAATTTTCTGTTCTGATATATAATTATGGCACTAAAATTTCTCCGTCTAATTGCTCGAAACAACTCCGGTCTCAGATCAAGAGACAGCCAATCCAGTGAAAAACTTGGTCAAAATTTGATACAAATCTATAATATTAGGAATGAAATCGTAAGCCAGATTTCACTATCGAAGAGGGAGGTATCAGTGAGCAATGCACATAATTTTGAACAAAACAATAATAAACCCAAACAATTGATAATTTCATCCCCATTCGGTTGGAAATGTTGGCACACCCACCTTATAGCCTGAAAAGGGTATTCTCAGATTTTCATCTGCTTGGAGCCATGAAGAGGTTCTTGGGTGCTCAGAAATTACATGATGATGACCACAAACGGGCAGATGACATTCTGTGAGATTGGGATTTTCAATCTAATCTGAAATGAATGATGTTTATGATGAAAAGTGATAAATTGGTAATACTTTTATTTCTATTCAAGTTGTCATTCATTTGTTATTTGTTCAAAATAGTTGTTCATTGTTGTTCAAATTTGGGAAAAATATTTGTTCATCGTTGCTCATTATTGTTCAAATTTTTCAAAATATTTGTTCATCATTTTGTTATTTTGTTCAAAATTATGTGCGTTTTTTATTGATATATATATTTGTGTATAGCTCGTTACCTTTTCGATGTTTCGAGCTCACGTACACAAGGTCGGACGGACAAATAACTTTCCCATAGACCAATTACATTCAAAATTTGATAGGAATATGTATGCTTAGAATAAACATCGCATCCAGATTTCATTTATCTAGTTTATTGCGGGTTTTTTAATGATCTTGTTCATGGGCGGATTGCCAACAGAAAAAAAAAAAATCTTCAGAGGTGTGTGTGTTTTTTTTTTCCCTCGGAATTAGCAGTATTTAAAATTGAAGGTTCTTCAAAATTTCGAGGTCAAATTTTTCGACGTTTACTGCTTTTACCTTTATAAATACTTTTTATTAAAAAGACGGTTTGTTTACTTATTAGTATTACCCGAACCTCAAATACTAGACCGACTTTGCCAATTTTTATTTCGTATGATAACTCACGGTCCCGAGGAGATATGTCCTTAGTGGACGTCTCCTCTGCTTCTCCGTCCATTTCCTGGAGATGTCGCAATATATAACCTTCACGCATAACCTTTTTGTGTACAGCCGACCACCCCGCCACCACTGAACGTAGCAGTATCGACAGGATTTGTTGTGGCTACCTTCACGCATAACCATCAGCCTCTACAGTTAAATCGTCTCCGATTGATTTCGCTACTTTGCCAGCATAACAAATCTGTCAGATTGATGTGTATTTATACTGCATGTAATAATTTCAAATTATTCTTTCATTTTGTGTGATAAGTTATAGGAAGTGCCATCAAAATTCGTTGAAATTACTAAATTAATGCTGCTAATATCGTGATCAAACAGTTGGTTCCCAAATGGAGACTTGTTTACCTTTAAATCTGATGGCTTTTAATTCCTTTAATTATATAAAAGCTGGCTTGAAGCCGATTTTAGAAACATTAATATGGTAAAAATAGTATGAAATCATCGAATAAATGGCTAAAATAGATATGACAGCAAAAATATATTCTCTGACTGGCATTTGCCACCCTCCGAAAGATATTTTTAAAATACAAATTCGCTAATACGGTAATTGGCTTTGTAAATGTAGCAATGATTTGTGAATAAGGGGCTTTTATATCGCAATATTTTATAATATATTGTTGATATAAAGAGAAGGAAAATTCTGATAGATGTCTAAAGAGCGGAAAATGGCTAATAAAAGAGAGAATATCAGCTAGAATTCCCTCTAAATTCAGCTACTTCTACGCTGAATTTATTGTCCATTCTACTCTGAAATCTATCTCCACTCAGTCTAGCTATAATATTAAAAGATAAAGTAGTACAAATATCATTAAATAAAAAGAACGCTGTGAAATAAAGTATAACTGACTTTATAAATAAATATAACTTGCTTTATAATATAATGACTCAAATGGCGGCATTATATTATAAAGTAAGTTAGGTTGAATATACTTGGCTTATTCAGAATTTGAATCTCAATCCTCAAAACCATCGTTAATAGTCTTCTAAAATTCTATTATTCTTGAATTTAAACTGTGCATAAATGATAAGGTTTTTCTTTTTTCTTGCTATCAAATTTTTTTACCCGAAATTTTAAGCATGGATGGAAACGATTTTCCAAAGACAAGAATCGAAGTTTTTTGAAAATTTCTTAGAGTTTAAAAACCTAAATGCATACCGAAGCGATTTACCTGCAAATCTGATCAGTGATGTCACAGATGATCGTGCACCGTGCTGCATGCACCCCCAGGCGTTCTGTCTGCTGCCATAAGCTTCCGAAGTAGCCTTTGTGTTGATATGGTCACTGCGCACGACGATCCCGATCAACCGGCTTAGAAGACAAACCACCCTCAGGCAAGGAATTAAATGACATCGCTTTGATGCTTTTCATAATTGGATCTATCTGTCCCCTGCAGCTATGGAAACAACAATAAGAAAAGTTTGGAGGGTCTTTTTGAGGTTGCCTCTCCCTTCACCATTTTGTTCGGTGGCATCGTTTGGTGGGGTAGTAAGTGAATCATGTCATTCGAAAATAATATGTGTTTGGAGTTTGTAACGATTTAACGTGCGGGAAATGGACATCAAGGTTTATTTGGAAGTTTTCTTGGTTTTGGATCTTTGTGTTCTTGAAATGCAAAAGATTTTGTAGTTGCCTTGCCCGAATCGAGAATTTCGTTTCATTGACACTAGTGTGCTACTTCATGCCATGGATTCCTTCAGGATTAACTTTGAATCTTTTTGGATGAAACAAATATAGAAAAGGTAACAAATTTTTGAACTGTTTCTAAAGGGAGTTAACTTTGAATTTTTTTGGATGAAACAAATATCGAAAAGGTAACAAATTTTTGAACTGTTTCTAAAGGGAGTTAACTTTGAATTTTTGGGGATGAAACAAATATCGAAAAGATAACAAATTTTTGAACTGTTTCTAAAGGGAGTTAACTTTGAATTTTTGGGGATGAAACAAATATCGAAAAGGTAACAAATTTTTGAACTGTTTCTAAAGGGAGTTAACTTTGAATTTTTTTGGATGAAACAAATATCGAAAAGGTAACAAATTTTTGAACTGTTTCTAAAGGGAGTTAACTTTGAATTTTTTTGGATGAAACAAATATCGAAAAGGTAACGAAGTTTTGAACTGTTTCTAAAGGACGTTCAATTTCTACAAATAGTTTTAGAACAAATTGAGGTCTATATTAGTAGAACAATAAATATGAAAATCTTGTATTGTTGGCACTAAAAATTTTTGTAAATATATTAATAATGATTGAATCTAAATGTTGGGTTAGAATGTTTGAACTTTTGAATGGCTGCTTAGAATTTTTGTTTTTTAATTCAAATTGAATCTTTGAAAACTTGATTTAAATTTTAACGTTGAATATTTTTTAGTGTTAAAATTTCTTTATTATATTGGTATTCCCTTTTTTGCCATTTGATTCAATGATAATTAAAACTCAACTCTTTCTAATGTTTAGTCATATAAAATAATAAATAATAATATATATAAAATAATAAGTCATATAAAATAATAATGGAGTCATATAAAATAAATAATATATATAAAATAATAATGGAGTCATATAAAATAAAAAATAATATATATAAAATAATAATGGAGTCATATAAAATAAAAAAATAATATATATAAAAAAATAAGTCATATAAAATAATAATGGAGTCATATAAAATAAAAAAATATTATATATATAAAAAAATAAGTCATATAAAATAATCATGGAGTCATATAAAAAATAAGAGTCATTTGTTAATGTTTTAGTTTTCAATCATTCTATTTATATAAGAAGGATGTTCAGATAGGGAAGCAGGATCTTGTTTATAACTGGATCTCTATGTTGCCTACAGCAATAATGAAAAGAGTATTGAGCATTTTTTGTGAAGTTGTTTGTCTTCTTTATGATTTAGATTGTTTGCATTAAAAGATTAATTTCTCGGAATAATTAAAATCATTTTAAAATAAGTCATTTTACTCACGCAAATATATTGATTCGCATCCATTTGGATTTTTACTTGTTTTTTCTTTGAAATCAAACATGCTCGAATTCGTACCTTGATTTAAAATCAAAATTTGTGAAATGCGTAATAATTGCCTTAAAAGTGTAGATTGCACATTTTAAATCGGCGACATTAGAATCTGAGAGTTTTCAGAGTCGGTATAGGCATATATTAATATAAATATTGCACCTTTCTAAAAGGTAATAATTTTTGTACTATCTTAAATATTATTTGATTCCTCTAATGAATTATAAGTAACCGAAAGTCGTCTTTTGGTCGAACTTGCTTCGAAATTTTAAGAGTTACTGATCAACGGTTGTTGAGCAATGTTTAGTTTTATAAATTGGAAATGATAAGGGGTGTTTCTTTCCCCTAATCTGAAGAATAGTTTGCTTTTCTTAACTAATTTTTTTGTAGCTAATTATTCATTTCCCGTCAGTTTTTTATTGGTTTTTTTTTTTTTTTTTTTAAGTTGTTGGAAGTAGAGTTTTGTGTTTGAAATTCCCTTTATTTGAATTATACTTTTTCGAAATAAGACGGAATTGACTATAAATGCCGGATAAAGATTTTAAATTGATGAGTTTATCGTTTCGGAGTATGTCCTGTTTGTTGTCTGGGTTCGTGAATACGTGTTAAACAAATATTTATTTTCTGACAAGTTATATTTTTTATAGCCGTAATAATTATTTCATTAATGCAATTCTGCTTAAAAATAATTAACAACTCTGGTCTGAATTCTCAAACAATTTGGAACAATTAATAAAAATATCTAAAGCTTTTATTCTCTTGGTATTTTCCATACATAACAACACTTAACAATGACTAATACACCATCCAACGATAAACAATAATAAAAACAAAGAAAAAAACCCTAATGTATTAAATTACTTAGTACCTGTCTTTGGGAAGCTCTAGTTATAGAATATATATTGTACTTAACTTCAGTTAAATTTCTTATTCATTATTTAATATTTATAATTTTCTTGGTAGTGTGGTTCTAGGTTCCAAATTGCGATTCACATTAAATAGCTTTAGATAAGTTCTGTTAATTGTTTAAATGACCATTCCTATTCGAATCAAATCCCATGGTATCATTGTTTCATTAAAGATATGACTGTCTGAGTAATATATTTTCTAATTGCATGTTGTCTTCCATGGTACTGGAACTTCCCCTTCTAATTGTCCACTTGCTAATTGTGAAGATAACAAAGTCTTTTTTTTCTCGAAATTGAACAATGGAAGAGCTCGTGTGTTTGTAGAAAAAATAGAAAATTCATTTCGACTATAAAAGTATTGAAAGTAATAAAAACTATTTTTTAAAAATTTTCATTAAATTTAATCGTTAAAAGGACAACTTTTTGTATTTTAAATTGGGGTAAAAATTATTTTTTATGCAGTATTTTCAGAAATTATTGCTAAAAAGTGTTTAATAATAAATTTTTAATTAAAATTTTAACTAAAAATTTTAAATAAACTTTGAGGTGCATATTTCTGCTCTTCAGAGAATATTTCTGGTAAATTAGGTAGCTGTGAAGTCAAACGATCTTGGCTGTAGAGCACACATATTCAACTTTATTATTAGTAGAGATATTTTTTAATACTCAATTTATATATCGAAATTTATTTTAATTGTAATTTTTTTTTATTTTAAGTTTTTATTTATGTTGTTTGTTGCCTCTTTTTCCGCCATTTGTTTACAGATACTGAAATATCTAATCTTTCTGATCCTCATTCGAAAATCGCGAGTGATTCCCTTGTGTATGATGAAATTTCTGAAGGTTTATTTACTTTACCTGATAATGCATCAACATGATGTTAGGAACTTTTTCAAAAATGGGGTACCACCAAATAAAAAAAAAACTGTAATGCTTTCATGCTATCGGAGCTTCTATATCAGGTGGAGTTTGAACTAGACAGAATACACAACTGCCCATGGCTGCTAGCTATAGAGAGGGCCACAGGTTGATGAATTAAAAAAATATTCTTATTCTAATTGCTAAATAAATAAGTTTATAAAAAATAGAAATTCTACGAATGATTAAATATTATGATAATATTAACACTTAGTCAAGTATAATGGGTTATGTTCTTACATGCTCCGTTAATTTCACTTAGTTATTAAATTATACATAAAATCAAACATCTGCTTTAAAAGTACTGTATAGAAACGTGGATGCAGGACAATTTGAAGTTATAATACATAAATAAAAATGAACACATATTTCTACTAATAAAATAATAAATATTAATCTAAAATAAATTATTAGCATATTAAAAATGTGCTGAATGTGAAAATGAATTGGCCATTGATTAAAAGAGGAAACTTATAGTACCTAAATTCTCCACTAATCGGTGTGCCCATCAAGTTGATTTGGAGGGGGGGGGGCTCACTTTTAATTTCAATTGCTTCTGTTACTGTATTTCTTTTTACTATACATTACATTTAAAAAATGTGTAATAATCAATAGAAAATAGTATATATAGAAGTTCTGAAAGCAGCCCTCATTTTTAACTTATTCATGCAACGCATTTATGAAAAACAAGAATTAATTGTAATATATTTAAAAATACAATCGTACAGATCTTGTATGTTATAATAAATTTTATAAAAATGTTGAGATCACTTTAATTATTTTTTATAGGATGATATTTGGAAGTTTCAGGTTCTATGAATTCGGTTTAAAGTCAATAAAACTTATCACTAAAAAAATTTAAAAAACATTCTTCAAATCGTAGAATAAGAAATTGTAGAATATTGAGATATGAAGAATATTAAACAATTTATTATATTGTATAATATTATACATTTGGCTTTATAAAAGAATATTTTTTACTTCTAATGCTTCTTCACGGAATCTGAAAAAAAATTTCGAATTGAATAATTATGGGATCAATGCTTATTTTTAAACTACCACGAATTCTGAAAATTTTATAACATGAATGTTTTTTTTCTTTTAACCCCCACACTAGATTCTGGGCATTTTATATTAATAATTCTCTTATGCTGTTCCTAAACTGTAAGATAAATTATTTAGCTATAATATTTGGCGACACTAATGCTATTTTTTCCTATCAAAACGCAAACGATTATTTACAAAATGTAAATGTCTTTTGATAGAATTGTAGTACAGTTCAGAATTCTTTTGGGAAAACTGGCGTATTCTTTCCTGTCAGAATGCAAACGATTATTTTTAAAAATATAGATATATTCTGGTGGATTAATACTTGCTCATTAATCATATTTAACTTTCCATTCATTTCCAAATTATAGAAGAAGTTATTTAGCTATAAAATTTGGCAACACGAACAATATTTTTTTCCTATCAGAACGCAAAAATTGCTTATAAAATGTAAATGTCTTTTGGTAGAATTGTAATACAGTTCAGAATTCTTTCAGGGAAACTGATGTATTTTTTCCTGTCAGAACGCAAACGATTATTAAAAAACGATAAATACTTGCTGATTAATCATATTTAATTTTCCATTTATTTCCAAATTATAAGAGAAGTTATTTATCTATAAAGTTTGGCAAAACAAACAGTTTTTTTTTTTTCCTTATCAGATGTAAATATCTTTGGGTAGAATTCTAGTTCTGTTTAGAATTCTTTATGGGAAAGTGACTTATTTTTTCCTGTCAGAACGCAAATGATTATTTAAAAATATATATATAAATATATTCTGGTACACTAATACTTACTCATTAATCATATTTAACTTTCCACAACGTGACTGAAAATTAATGAGTCAGTATAGCCTATTTACGGATTGCCCTACATATAAACTTGATACATGTATCATCTCCAACCGCAAATGGTTAAACAATGCAAATTTGATAATGGATTAGATGGTTTAGCACGTATGCTGGATATGTTATTTGGATACTGATGCGCTTTGTTTCCTGTAATTGTGCAAATGCAGCGTGATGAAATTATTCCTTGATGATAATTAGTGTCTGGCATTGTTTACAATATAATCCGGAGATACAATTAGTGTTTAGTTGATGCTATTTACATTAAGTGGTAAAGAGTTCTTATTGTTTGAACCAATCGAATTGAAGTTAATCTTTATGCAACAATTTTAAACTCAGCCAGTACAAAAAAAAAAAAAAAATGTGCGTTAGTTTAAACCAGTATATATACAACACATTTATAGATTTTTGATTTTTTTATGAAGAAAAATAGTAGCTAAAAATATAATAATCAGAATAAACAATATATGAAATCCAAAAATAACTTTCATATTGAATAATTTTTCGCACAGATTTTTTACATATAATTTTCATTTCTCTTTTCCATATTGTCATAATGCCAAAAATTTTATATTTTCCTTTTTCTTATATTTTGAAAATTATATCTTATTATGAAAATAGATCTGAATATTTTTTCTGCAAATGAAAATAACCGCAATTAATTCTGAATTAATTCAGAAATTTAATTTTAAAATTATACGGGTTAGAGAATTCGTGCATTAAAAAAATCATTTTCTAAAAACTGTTTGAATTGCTGTTTGGTATTCTTAAACAAATTGTGACACATCAGGATTCTTCGACACTTTGTTTAAAAATGGAGTTGGGGAAAAGGGCTCATCTGATGTATTAGTTTTCATGTTATTTACTCTCAAAAATAAAAATACTTCATCGAGTACCGGATAACACTTAGATATTTTTCAAACTTGTATTTATTTGAAATTAATTTTTAAAAGATTTGATGAAAAGAATTAAATATGCTGGTTCCATGAAATTATACTTTTTTTTATTAAGTTTTAATTTAAAGATTTAAATAATAATAAAAAAAAGTTAAAATTTTATTAGTCTAGGCACCTTTGAAGAGTATCTATTATTGCAAAATTAGGCGAGAAAAAAAAATTTATTGCCGCAACTGAAGAAAAAATTTCACGACTTTTGAATTGACACCATAAAAAAAAGAAATTTTTAAGTTTTGAAAATTTTTGAAAAATTTCCAAAATTTAGTTTAATTTTTAATTAATTAAACATAATTAAATTTTCCCAAAAAATAGGAGCGTATTTCCACCTCCAAGGTATATATGTGCTTAATTTTGTAGCTGTAGGTCAAACAATTTGGCCTGTAGAGCATTAATACACATTGATTTTTATTATTAGTAGAGATGTAATTAAATTTGTATAGCATATAAATGTTACTAATGATATGGAAATTTATTTTAAAAATCTGTTTCTTATGGATGTAATTTTACAGCTCCAGCAAAGGGCATTCTTAGCATCTGCTGTGCAACAAAATCTTCAGATTCAGCAACATCTAATGCAGCAAAATCAAGCTTTGCAACATCTTCTATCGAATAGCACGGTAAGTGTAACTTATTAATGTACTGTTGCTTCTAAAACTTTAAAATTGAGCCGAAAGAAAAATTATTCTATCTTAAAATTTATTTTTATTTAGTTTTATGTCAAATCAAAGAATTTTTATATGAAGATGATTTTTGAACTTCTTTGATTACCTTTTGCAATCGTACTGCCATCTATGGATAAGTAGTAACATCTAAATGAAGTTAGGAATTTCGGTTATCTTAGAATTTTGAACTTAAATTAATATTTAGCATTAATTAATATTAATTTATTTTAAATTAATATTTAATTTAATATTGCAGCTTCTAATTAAATATTTATAGCTTCAATATTTTCTTACAGATAACTTTAGCTGCAAAATATTTTATTCTTATAAATCAAATATTGATTTTTCATTTTAAGATATAAAAAAGCAAAATATTTTCTTTAAATATTTAACTTCTAAACAATTTTTGTATGAACTAAAAAATAAAACTTTAAAATCTATTTTCTGGTTTAAATTGGATTAAAAATATTATATTTATAGTTATTTTTATACATTGCAATTATTTTCAAAAATACCAGGGAGAAAGGTTTTGAATTTGATCTTCTTTTACAATGGTTTACTATAGTATGATTTTTCAAAATTTTGTATTGAAAATTCTCTAAAAAATTTTGAATTAATAATGTGAACATGATTCGAAGGAATACAGAGAAAAATGATAAAAAGTAGCAACAGTTTTTCTTTTTCCCTATGTTATATTATATGTGTAAAATAATTTTCTGGCAATTATTATCATTCGTTTTTCTAAAAATAAAAAATAAAAACTTAAATTATTTTTGTAATTTCTTCAATTTTTTAAATTTTGCAAATTAAATATAATTTAACATTAGCTTTTAAAAAAATTTAGTGTTACTAAAGAAGTAAGTATTCAATTGTGTTCAGAAAAGTGCCTTAAGAAAATCATAACGATTACTCTCTGCATATTTTAGTATTTTTGCTTTTTTTTTTTTTTTTCAGTAACAGTTCGTTTAAAAGGTGAAATGAGCTTTTACAGCAATTCGATATTTCATTTGCCATTTTTACATATCAATAACTTTATGCTATTTTTGAAGAATTATTTTAATGAACTAAATGCCGTCATCTTTTAAAGTTAAATTCTAAAAGTCCAGAAGAATTGCAAGCAGACACGATCCGGATAATCAGGTAACCGAATAGTTAGGAAATTAATAATGCAGAAAAACAACTAAATTTTCTTGATTTAATGATTACAAAAACAAAATTGTTTATATTTTTACATTTTCATACAGTAATAAAATGTCACTGCTTGAACATATCGCCTTGTTAGCACAAGACAATTCCATGACGTTGTTTGATTATTCTGAATGTAGCACTATATCGTGGAGCAATGTTGTGCAACATGTTGCGCTAATAAAACAATCAACTTCTCTATTTCTACCAAAAGGATTTTATTTGTTTCTTATCCTCCCCCCTCGTCCTCTTATGTAAATCATTCGGATAATTGGAGTTTCGGATAATAGGAGGCCGAATAACTGGAGTTTTATTATATTTAAAAATTCCTTTACTGTTTCCTTGAGATTATGGTGTTTTGTCTTGAAAAAAATGAAGAAACGTATTCCTTACGCGCATCTCCTACGATCTTTTTCAGTGTGATTTAATGCTAATCCTCATTGCCTTTTTTCCAACAGGTGAGCCCAGCTTCCCCTGTTCCAGTGGGTCCTTCCCTACTCGCCGAAGCGCCATCCCTGCAGTTTCCGGGGGCTATGTCGCCAGCTCTGGGGCCCCTGCCACCCATCATAACATCCCCCAACCTTCCTTCAACTCTCTTGCAGACGACTACACCTGGTCTGAATCCCCCCGACTTCACGAATCTCTCCTTCAACCAGGCCTCCATTTTCTCCGCCGGTCCAGACGCTGGGGGTTTGCCGTCTGGTCCCCCCAAGGTCAGGCCTCCATCCCCCGTGCAGAAGACTATCTTTCCGAAGCCCAACCTGCCGCATGAGGTAAGTGTCCTTCTTTTCATTCATTCATGCGGCCTTTGGAATGTGTGTGTGACTTACCTTCCCGGTATCGGTGTCTGAAATATCGTTTGGTGAAGGTGCTGTGTTGTTCTTGTGTCTGAATTTTAAAGAAAGGAGCTTCCTCGGATATGAAGGAATCAAAATAAAATCCATTTTATTCAGTCTCTAATATTATTGCTTTCATATTGTGGTTTATTTGTTTAATAAGTAATATATATTTTAATAAAACTATGATGTGAAAACTATTTTAAAGAGCCATTAGAAATTCGTTTTGAATTGCTGTTTTAGTATCTTTCATTATCATTCCTGGTATAGCGATTAAAACTTGCCCTATGCCCGATTAATGAATCTGTTCTATTCCGTCATAACGGAATTGCATATTTTAGAATGGATTATTAAAAGAATAAATGTTAGAATAAAAAAAAAATACCCTATTCATATAGTGACAGTGTCTTTTTCTTTTGAAAATGTTACATTTAATTCTTTGAAATTATACAGTATTATATTTTTTTTATAAATATAAAAGCAGTTTTAATCTATTTTATGGACAAATTAGTTAAAAATAGGAAATGTGGTTAAAATTATATATTGTAGAGCAGTTGTAATTTTGTCTCCGTTTCAACGCATTTCATTAATGTTTTTGTTTTAAGTTACATCTCAGAAATATTTTTTAATTCCTTTAATAAAATATTCCTCTTATAGTAAATGAAAAAAATCCTTCGTTTTATTTGTCATTTGAGAAACAAGGAAATGGTGAAATAAAATATATTTATCATTGAAATGAAGACGGGCAAAATTCTAATCTTCTCAAAATAAATTACAAACTCATATTTAGTAGATAAGATAAGCAAGACAGTTACTGGAACCTTTGAGGATTTAATTGGGATATTACTGAAAAATAATTTTTTTAAAAATTAGTCTGGCTGAAATTTATGGTAGCTTTATTTTAAGATAGTAAATGTTTTTAAACAAATTCTAATCCCTGAAGAACTTGTTTAAATATAAATATATATTGCAAAACCAATTTTATTTGCTTTTAATTTTCCTAAATGTATTTATTTCCGGAATTCTTTCATTATTTTCTTTTCAAAAAAAGACAATAGTAATAGTGTTTGTTTTGTTTTTTCTCTTTGGCTATCAGTATTATTTCTTGTCTAATATTCAAATATAAATCAAATAATTCTTAATATTTCTGAACGTGCTAGTTAAATAATATATATAATATATAATGTGTGTGAGAGAGAGAGAAAGAGAGCGTGTGAGAATGTGTGTGTGTGAGAGAGAGCGTGTGAGAATGTGTGTGTGAGAGAGAGAGCGTGTGAGAATGTGTGTGAGAGAGAGAGCGTGTGAGAATGTGTGTGTGTGTGAGAGAGAGAGCGTGTGAGAATGTGTGTGTGTGAGAGAGAGCGTGTGAGAATGTGTGTGTGAGAGAGAGAGCGTGTGAGAATGTGTGTGTGAGAGGGAGAGAGCGTGTGAGAATGTGTGTGTGAGAGAGAAAGAGCGTGTGAGAGAGAGAGAGCGTGTGAGAGAGAGAGAGAGAGCGTGTGAGAATGTGTGTGAGAGAGAGAGAGAGAGCGTGTGAGAATGTGTGTGAGAGAGAGAGTGTGTGTGTGTGAGAGAGAGAGAGCGTGTGAGAATGTGTGTGAGAGAGAGAGTGTGTGTGTGTGAGAGAGAGAGAGAGTGTGTGTGTGTGTGTGTGTGTGTGAGAGAGAGAGAGAGAGAGAAATGATATTTTAAATCTTAATTTACTAATTTTTATTTTAAATTAGTCCACAATAACTTCATTCTAAAATATTCTTTTATTTCCTGATTCAATCCCACTTTTTATTTATTTAGCACTCGCTCTAGAGAACTGATGACTAGTGCATTTTCTCACGCACCGAAAGAAGGAATAAAACCCTTAATGCTTACAACATTCTTTTAGATACCTAAGACTCCCTTTCTTAAATCGACACGTGTCAAATAAATCCCTATCAACATCTCATAGTAAAATCATTGAAGGGAAAAATTTCGATCACTTTTCTCTTGCATCGCGATGTAAAGACAAGTCATTTGATAATCGCTTCTTCCTTGTACGTAATGCCTCCCGTAGTGAAACGAATCGAGTTAAAATTCCAAGTTTCTTCTCTCCGGCCATGCATCTCCTGAAATATATATAACGAAATAAAAATAGAAATAAAAATCCTGCTTTGGATTTAACGTCTGAAAAAAAGAAATCTTTTATCTTTAATAATTTTGAATGGTTTGAATGAAATTAATTTCAATGTTATTACAATAATTAAAACATTTTTGCATTTATGTATTAAATTAATTTTAAAAATTAAAATTAGAGAAAAAAATTGTATGGAAATTGGTGATAATTAAATAAAAAAAGGCACTGTTTTGAGTTCTAAGATAATGGGAAAGTAACTTTTGTGAGATAAAGTGTTTGGGAAATATAACCGAAATAAACATAAAGACTTGTTTAATTTTTTTTATTAGGTTATATTTTGGTCTTTGAAAAATTGACGATAACTCACCTCTTGTTTTGAAGAGCACGTGTACCAAATATTATTA
Organism: Argiope bruennichi; assembly: GCF_947563725.1. Classification (NCBI taxonomy): domain Eukaryota; kingdom Metazoa; phylum Arthropoda; class Arachnida; order Araneae; family Araneidae; genus Argiope; species Argiope bruennichi. The sequence continues at coordinate 101,155,699 of NC_079157.1, forward strand.
AGTTTGGATGAAAATTGTAGATTTATATAAAAAAAATATACAAACAAATATTTATCTTTCTATCCGTATGTTATAAAAAATGCCCATCCATTAAGCGACTAGAACTCTCAGCAGATTTTTAAATCAAAACGTCATAGTTTTATGTTGTGCATATAATTTTTGAAGCTTATTTTGTTTTGTTTTTTAAATCCAAAAACTCGTCATGTTTTCCTGCAGGTTTTCAGCGACGTTCTCAGTGAGCTGAGGAGCAAAGCAGGTGGCAGTGAGACAGTCCCTCCGTCCGCTCCTAGATCCCAACAACACAGAATGCTCGGTGTGCCTCCTCCCCCACCACCACCACCGCCTCCACCACCACCTCCTCCTCCCATGTCCCCGGATAGTCAAGCCAAATACCAGGACATGTACGGGAGGGCCAAGACGGTCAGAATCGGCAAATGGAGGTGGCCGCCTCCCAGGGACGACGGTGCGCCTCCTGTCAGTTTCCTAGAGTTCAAGCAAGCTTCCAAACAGAAAAGGGACAAATCAGAGGATGGGACTGATTTTCCGGAAATGAGTATGGAACCCGGTTCGGGACTGAATGGTGAAGCTTCCCTCTCCATTGGTCAGGTAAACCTTATGACTATCAATCAAATCATCATTATCAATATTCATTCATCATTATGTTATCATTATCAATCAAAGATGGAGCCATGTCTTCCTCGACTCGAACTTTTGTTAAGGGGTCTCGGAATTCTCAACAATTACCCATGGAAGCAAACACCATACTTTTTCCTACCTATCTATAATTCCTTTCAGTATCCCGAGACGACCTCTTTTATAGTCTGTGTATTTTCTGTAGGCGGTTCAAGGTCACATTTTCTATCGCGTTACTGGTACCAGACAACCAATAACGAGGTAGAAAGTGTGACCTTGAACCGCCTACAGAAAATATACAGACTGTAGACGATTCTATTTCACTAAGGGTGAAATGTGGAAGGATGTGCGCATTTCCAGAATATACATTATTGTTAAATGTGAACATCTATTCCTTTCTGCTTTCTTCTCATCCCAATTTTGCCGAATTAAACCCATCCAAACGCATGCGCAAAAGCACGGAGGGTTTTAGATTTGGTTTGGTTTAGTTATATTAACGTCCCGTTTTAAAGCAACACTGGGGCTATTTTGGGACGGACCTAGTAATTTTGAACCGCGGTCAGATGACGAGGACGACACCTGAGCTGGCACTCCCCTCTCCACAAACGCGGGAGGACGTTTGGTCATGACGGATTTAACGTACAACAGACCCCCTTGCACGATGGTTCTTCGGTGGAATCGGGTCACGAACCTGAAACCCGCCGGTTCCGAAGCCGAGATCTTACCACCAGGCCACCGCGGCCCGGAGGGTTTTAGAAACCGTTTATGGTTAAATTTTCAAACCATAAATGTTTCATTTATAGATTGTTTGCCAACGGAGGGTTTTAGAAACCGTTGGCAAACAATCTATAAATGAAACATTTGTGAAATTTGAAAATTTAACCATAAAACATTCATATACAATTGCATTATTTCTCATGTTTTCATATAATTTGAAGGAAAAAAATTAAATATGTTTTATATAAATGGGAATTTCTTTCAAAATTTTAAAAACCAGTATTTTACCGCTCGCAGGATTTTGAGTTTAAAAATTGATAAACATTTACAAAATTAATATTGATTTGTAAAAAAATATATATATATATATTCATTTTTGAAATTGTACATACTTTTATAAAACTTAAAAAAAATTATTTTATTTTTTAAAAATCTTAAAAATTTTAAAAAAAATCTAAGTAAAATTCAAGTGATTTTTTTTTCTGTGAAAAATGTATCTAAACATTAACGTATAAGTCACAGAGAAGCTTATTTTGGCATGTGTCACAATTTTTTGATTAATAGAATAAGTAGTTTTTGAGATACGCTTCATTCATGCTAAATTTTTTTTTCAAAAAAATGGCGTTAAAATAAAATAAAAAAAATAGTAAAGAAAGAATTTGAACAAAATAATGCAAATTTTAAAAAAAACCAAAAGCATATGCGTTGTTTTTAGGTAATTTGTTACTCCATTTCTTTTGAAATTTTAAATTTTTTGACCCTATGTTCATCAGTGAATACTGTGGTTGTATATCTTTTGACATTCCGGCAGAGGAAGTGACTATTTAAATTTAATCGGCGTTATTTTAGTTTTTTTCTCGGTAACTTTGAAAGTTTTGATAATATCGTTAAAATTTTTGTACCAAAATTTTCAGAAGAGATGGGACTTTAATATATATTTTTTTTCAAAAACCGGAAAATTTGAAGTTTAAGAGTCCTGAGACCCTTTCATATTTTAAATGTAATCCCTAATTATCTGAAATATAGTTTGCTTTTTAAAAAAGAACCTTCAGAGCTCATTAAATGGCAAAATATACGACCGCATCAAATCCGTCCGCCATCTTTGTCTGTTGTTTCATTTTACTATCAAATGTTAGAACTTAAAATGTTATTTAAAAAAAGTTATTCTCAATGCTTTGATATTAATCGTCGAATTTTTCACGGAATAAATCGTTTCTGCCTTTTGTATCATTATACATTGCGAACTTCGCGTGCGTAGAAAATTTATTAAGAGGTACTTATTTGAAAAGGATTGTATTGATTTAATGCCAGGTGCATTGCGTCTAACATTTTGTTAGCGCCTAATCTTTGTCTATTCTTTCGTCAACATTTTATTCTAGTTAGAAATAGGTTAGACAGACGCTGGTGTAGTTCTCGACTTTCACCAAAATCATCAAAAGTCTTATATAATGGTAACAATTTCAAATGTGTTTTTATAATCTAGTTTGATATTTTTATTGATATAAATCATCGTAAATTGTTTGAGAAGCATTCAAATCGGATATCTCGTGGCTTATTACGAATATATAGTTATGAATTATCATAATAAACGTTTATATCTATAGAATTTGAATCGTATTTTCTAGTTAATTCAGATATGATATTTAAAAGAAATTGTTTTTGTTTATTAATTTATATTTGGATTTTTTGCAAATTAACATTTTAATTTTTGTACTAAATTTCCATGCATGCAATGAAAAATTTGTGACAAAATCTGTGATAAAAATTTGTTAAAAAATGATAGTCACAATGAATCTGATTTACTCATGTAATATTTAATAGTATGGCGTGGAAGTTTGAAATAGAAATGGTGTCTCGTGTTCTATACTCTTTATGCAGTCACTTTTCAAAACAACGTGGTTTTTCCTGAATACCTTTCTTATTACTTCACGATCAAAATTCAAATATGAACTTAATAAACCCATTTTATACTTTCCATGTTTTAATCTTGAAATTAAAATAAAATCTTGCTTAAAGTTGTTTTGTAAGATGCAGTTAATCAAATATTTCACTTAAAGCACGTGGCATATTTTATTTTTTAATTTATCGTCCTTTTAGAATAGTAGTCACGTAGGAGACAAATAAAAAATAAATGGATAAACTAAAAAAAACTTGTTTTAAGCCAATGACAGAGGTCACGAACTTTCAATTTCTTTTGTTGTAAATTTGCCTATTTCATTCGAAATAACATTCCGGTACGATGATGACATGAAATCATCATTGTAATTGAATATTATTTTGAATGAAATGGACAAATTTCCAACAAAAGAATTTCAAAGAAATGCGAGGTCCTCGAACTTCAAAACCATCAATTTCAAAATGTAACAGCTATATTTCGATTAAAAATACGAAACTGATTTTTATGTTATAAATTTTATATTGCTGTTTTCTAGACAATCAAATCCGATGAAGTAGCAAAAAAAGTCATCACTTTTTGTGCTGTCATATAAACCATTCGTTATATTTTTCAGACGTACCAGCAGCAGCAACAACAATCGAGCCAAGAGCTCATGAAAAAGAGCCAAAGCCTAGACGACCTGAAGGAGGAGGATACGGACATAGTCCGCGCTTTCGAGGGCAACGATAAACCATCGCCTGGCAGCATCGGAAAGCTTAGAATAAGCTCGGAAATGAAAGCTAAACTCGAGCAGCTCACCATGGACCACAGTGTGCGATCCACCAACAAGAAAGAAACGCGGTAAGTTTGTCACAACTAGGGATTGCAATACCGGACCAAAATTTCAATACCGGTATTCGGTATTTTTTAGATATTAATACCGGTATTAGAAATTTTAGAAAAAGAAAGAAAACAAGGTGTTTCTTTGTTTTATTTGCCAGTTTTATAAGAGTGTAAATATCACAAATATGGAACTTATAAATTATAACAGTATATAAAGAATCACAAAAAAGAAAAGGAACAACTTATTTATTTAAATCACGAAAAAAGTGTAAATATCACTAATCAGTCTGTGGTACTATTACAAATTTTTGAAATGTGATCTTAAAACAACATGATGCATCCATTGTACTGTCATTAAAGCTAAAAAGTAATTTTGTGTAAAAATTACCAGCTGTCGAAAACGCTCTTTCGGCATCTACGCTAGTTGGTGATACTGTTGGCAATACGCGATATACTTTTTCGAAGTATTTACCTCTTAATCCCTCATCTTCATATAAATCAGTTTCTCGTCGGATGGTTTTGGATATAGCTGATTTCTGTATTGTATTTTGGTTCGTTGAATTTTTTTTATTTATCGCTAATTCTAATTTTTGTTCAAGAGACAATTCCTTTTCACTATCGACATTAGTGTCATCATAATCTTCGATAACTGAACCGAATTCTTCTGAATGTGGATAGGTTTGTGGGTAAAAAATTGTAAGAAAATTTACTATAAACTTAATCAGATTTGAATTGATTATTTTCTTTTCTTTTTCATTTTCATTTTTAAAATCATTATAATTATGTAAGTACCATAAGACATTTTCTATTTCGGTATGCCCTTCTGTGCGATTTTTCAATGTAATATATAATTCTTCAGATAGTGATGTGTGCTGTTCTTTCATGATTGCAACATGAAATTTATTGTTGCATTAGATGTTAATAAATTAAAATCTCTCCGACACAATGCCTCTATAGTCAGTTTTATTGGAAGTAGAGCTGATATAGTTCTGGATATTAATTCGAATTCACTGTCTGAAAAATTAATTTGCAGGCTTAAGTCGATTATTGCTTTTTGGATTGGATTTCTAAATTTCAAACTGTTCCATCATTAGGAGTAAACTGTTCCAACGTGTCTTAGAATCTATTATTAACATATATTCTGTTTTATTTTCAGTTAGTATATATTTTTGTAATATGGCATTTTTTGTAGGGGAACGTTTAAATATCTTAACAATTTTTCGAACTTTATAAATTATAGGAAGCAATTCTTGATGGGTTAATATTTCATCCTCATTAATAATATCAACTTCCACAATTACATTGTCATTATTTTCATTGTCAATATCACTCTCACTCTCTTCAAAGTTGGAATCCGAAGTTTCTATATCCACAGTATTTGGATTCTTCCGTTCTTTATATTTTTGGTATAATACATCTATTACTCCTAATTGAATTCCATGAGCATAGCACAATTGCTGATTTGCACCAATCAACTTTCCAACTTTTTTCATAACTGTTGCTCCATCAGTCGTTATGGATACAATATCTTCTTTCAGGGATAATCCATGTTTCGCTCATTTAGATTTAAGCAATTAATGAAGCCATTAATTAGCTAATTAATTTCGCCCGTTAGGGAGACATAAAAACAAAAACGTATCCTATTTTGCTATGTTGGCGATCCCTGAACATATAGTGGAGACAATTTAAAAAATTTCTAGTAAATACCGAAAAACCGGTATTTAAATTTGTGAATACCTTTATTACGAAATTGTAAAATGACTCAAAATACCGGTATTCGGAATCCCTAGTCACAACTCACAGCCATTTGTTACTTCAGTTGAAACTAATCATGAGTTTCTTCAAAATGAGACATTATAAAATAATTCTCAATGACAACTTTTTTTTTAATCCTTGAAACGGTAGAATATTTTGATTAATTATGTTTCATGCATTAATTAATAAATACTTTAATCTGCAAATGATGAAATCCCAGATATTAATCATGACCAAGCTTCTCGTATTTAAAGGTGAGGGTAATACCTGTAAGAGATTGTACGCTGTAATTAATTTCAAATTCTGTAGGGTATGTTAAATTAGTGGACCATACTTACTATAAATTTTACTGCTTTTATTTATTTTTAAATTCTTTTTATGTTTATTGTTTTAGAATTAATTTGCCTAGTATTGTAAAAATAAAACCCATCATATTTCCTTTAAATATACTTCATTTGTTATTCATTAAAACTTTGCAATCTAAATCATCTTTCTATAATTCAATAGTTCATAAAATTTACATATAACTCATGGATGTGCTTCTTTTTTTTATGGCAGGGCCAAAGTATTTCCAATAGAAGAACCCCAAGATGACCAGGGAGGAATCAAGAAACTTTGCGAGAGCCGAAAGAATCTTCTGGAACAGAAACTTCGCGGCAGTGGCGATTACATGGAAGGTTCTATGCCGCGTTCTCGCAACGATCGCTACCAAGAAATGCCATACGATCCCGATTTACCGTCCGAATATCGCGGCCGAAGTCAACAATTCGTGGTAGAGAATCTGGTCAAATCCCAGGTACAGAGGATGGAACGGGCCAGCCGTGAGATCCGAGAACTTCGGGAAGAACTGGGCCATCCCATGAGTGCTGTTCTACCATCTAGGACCAGCACCCAACAGGCGACGGACTACCTTTCTGGTCAGTCTTCATCCAAGTACTTTGGACCTCATTCTTCCTTGATGACTGACCACTCCAGCCAGAACTCTTCCAGAAGTATCATGTATGAAGAAAGTTTGGCCAGTTCTTCAAGGAATGGGTACAGGGATGACCCAAGGATGTATGGAGGTTCGAGGGGACATCCACCCCCACCTGTAGGCCCTCTTGGATCGAAGATGCACCATCCCCCATCAATAACTGGTTCCTCCAGCTATTATGCTCCTAGCTCAGTTGTCGTGCCAAAGCACAGAGAACCGCCTGCTCCCATATCCCCACCTAAAATGATGCACGATAGAATGTCTGCAGATAAAATCGAATGTAAGTATTTTTTTTTTTTTTTAACTCTTAGAATGTTTATCACAAAATAGGATGTTTTAAAATTCTTGGTTCAAACTTTTAAAAGTCAAAAGATATATTGAGAATGTCAGTTCAGGGAATCGGCCGGTGTTATGGACGTGTTATGATTAAGACAGCAGTCGGCCACAACAGATATTCCTGTCAATATTGCATCGTTCGATGGTGGCGGGGTGGTTGTTGTACACAAGAAAGCAGAAAATGTATCGAGATAAACAAGAATCACTGATCGCAACTTACTCAATGAACGCTGGAGGTCGTTCCAAATTAGAAGCGGACCCATAAATAGGGAACTTTTAGTCTATTACTACATTCATGTCGATTTTAATGAGGATTTGTAGACTGAATTTTTTCAGTTGCAGTTGAAATATATTTGAAGTTTTCGTTAACGAATTCCGATAACTATATAGAACAATGAAAATTCGTGATTTTCGTGAAGAAATGGAATTTGTGATTTTTGCTTATCTTCACATTTTAAACCTCCCTGAGGTCGAAATATACAAAGAAGTTTTCTCAGTATACAAGAAAACAACACATTTATGGAATTATATGTATCTGCCAATATTTACGATTGCTCACAAACGAGTTGAGATAGACCAATGAAATGTGGTCTAATTTTTACATCAAATTTGTAGATTTAGATTTCTGCCAAATTTTAAGCGATATTCATTCCTCAGAAGTTTAGCTGTAATCAAATAAACGCGTAACTGCAAAACTTAAAAATCTGGACATATAAATTTTGGTACACAGATTTAGCTTCTAAAGTGTAGATCATTATATAGAATTTGAAGTCAAATTCATGAAGGGGGTGACCATTTGTTGGTCTTTCAACCATACATATAAATGCGATAACTGAAAAATGCAAAGCCTTGGATAAATGAAATTTGGTTATGTAATCTTGTAACAACCGATAGAAAGAAAGCTTTCAAAATGTGCCCGTAAGTAAAGGCCACATTTTTATCACATAAAAGGATTTGATATGTTAGATGGAACAATTCGCCACTTTGTGACAACATGTAGCAATCTGAGAACACTTCTAGCAAGCTTACATATGTGTTCTGCGTCAGTGAAATCTTGTGGCAAATTTAACATAAGGCATTTTGATAAAATAATGACGCTATAGCGATCCACCCCTTTGAGGTTCATATCAAGAGTTTTGAAAATTCATGTATATTAAAAATCGCTTAAACATCAGGGTTTTTTTTATTTATATACGTTTAGTTATTTTAATATCAATTATATTATCAATTATTTGATCAATTATTAATATGTCATCCATTATTTGAACTGGACTGATACGAACAAACGATGAAGAACTTCTTTATAAGTGAAATTTGAACTTTGATTTAGCACGGTTTTGACAATTACTACATAAATGTGCAAGAGAATCAAAATTTCGTGGAATCTGAGATTTATCGATATTTTCTTTCTAATCAGTTTCGATACGTTTTAAAATTCCGAAACTTAATTACGTAAACATACGAGTGAAACACAAAAAAATGCATAATAAATAATCAAAAAAATTTAAGCAGAACATTAACTTTAATTCAGTTTGTTAGTTCGTTGATATACAGGGGGAAAAAATTCGGAAATCTAGAGGTCAAAGCAAAAAGAATAAATCTTTAGTATTTTTTTGCCTTTTAGTTTTTAATATGTTTCATATTTTATTATCATCAGGGGATCGTTTGGCTAATTTTTCTCAAATTCCAATACCAAATGGAGTTTCTCATATTGAATGAAAACTAAATAAAAATCCAGCGAATGGCTGATATGATTCCTAAAAAATATTAAAATATTTTCTTTGGAAACACATAACTAAAGCGAGTTTCAAAACTCTAAAATATCAATAAATGAGTGAGAAATTTCTTATTAAATTCCACCTTCACGAACAATATAAATAAAGTTATATAAAGTATATAAAAAAACTTATGAAAATACAGTGAATCGACAGGGATATGAAGATCAAGTTTTCATGTTTAAGAAACAGATCTGTTTCTGAACAGCGAAGGAAAAAACAAACAAAAAAAACACGCTCATGTATCCGTATCTTTCACTAAGCACTAAATCAGGCAGCCATCAGAGATAGTCCGAAAATAAACAAAGGAAAGATGGTAAAAATCATTAGTACCGAGATACCACCAAGACAAAAAAAAAAAAAAAAAATGCCAACGAAGAATTAAGATGAAACAGAGCAAAGTGTGTGCGTCTGTGTATGTATGTGTGTTCAACGCCCAGTTTAAGTTAAATAAAATTAACTTAAAAATTATTCTTATTTTCTTAATATTTTTTTACTATTATATAAGGATTTGTTAAAATTTATTTCGCATATTCTTTCTCGAAATATTTGTATTTAAATCGCGTCATTTCAATTTGCATATCATTTTTCTGTAATCAACTTACTACTTCAGTCGTGGCCTAAATGCATTAAGAAGTGTTTTGCTTTGCATACAATCTTAATTCAGCACATAATGATAAGAAATGAAATTTGTTTTATATTTCAGTTGAAGAAAGCTCCGAATTCTTGAAACCTATTGACACAGCGCCTCCGATAGTAATGGACACCCCCGAACAAAGGACTTTGGAAAGCATTAAAACCAAACTATTTCCTCCAAACACTGCTCCATCCTACAGCTACACCAAGGTCTCGTGGACTCTTAGAGTTAGAAAAGAGGTAAGAGTGACTTTTATATCATCAGATGAAAAATTTTAAGATGCCCTCATCTGAAATATCTATGAAGTGAAAAATCTGTTGTAATGGCATTTGATTAAAAATGATTGAAATAATGAGCTCTTTATAAGAACGCAAAACCTGTATTTAACATGAAATTCAGTAACTTATTTCGTAACCTCTGATTACAGTTGCTGTGTAGAAATCATGAAAAATATTAAATTTTTGTCACATAATATTGTTCTAACAGTCAAGTTATCGATATATTTGAAACACTGAACGTTAGAGAACCAGTTCTCCAACTTTAACCACTAATCTGATTTTGCCACTTTTTATATCATATATGAAAATCCTTAATTTCTAGATCAGTGATCGCTTACCATTAATAACGTCTTTTGAAAAATAAATTACAAAACCCGTGGTTCTTGTACATTCTGTATAGAAAAAGAGATGGCAGATTTTCTTCCTCTGTACCGATTTTGCCAATTTTTATTTCATATTCGTGATCTCTAGATATGTCTTCAGTAGACGTTTACCCACCATTGTCTTTCACTTTCGAGTGATATTGCGAGACTTTGACAGAAACCCCTTGCTTCAAAAACTGCATCGGTTCGGCGATTAATTTCACACTTTGGAAACATAGCTAATCAATCAAATTTACTGTACATGTATGCATTTAAAATAGTACTTTCATTTAATAAAATAAGATGCAGTACCTCAAAGTTGGTTGACATTGCTAAATTAATGCTATTAATATAGAAAGCGGACAGCTGGTTGCTAAATGCTTCTAGTAATTAATAATATATGAAGACAATAATGCTTTATAATCTGAAAGGAAGGTTGACGTTTATTTATCGTATAACAAAATTCTAGATTAATTAATTTCTTACATTAGACCATGATGAAGTCTTGATTTTTAAAATAGACAAATTAAAGGAATTTGATCTAATTCGCTGCATTAATTTTTTGACATCAATCTCAAGTATATTTTTAAATACTTTTACTAAAATAAGTGTGCTAAAAATGATTTTTAAATGTTAGAGAATGAAATTAGGAAACGAATTTTTAAAAAATGATATGAAATTAAAAATTATATCCGTTAAGTTGAAACGGATTCCGAAAATCCAGACATCATTTCTTTAGCCAGTCAGCTATGCTATGAAATATCAAAAAAATAAAATTAAAAAAATCAGTATTCCATTCTGGATTAAAGCTATTGTGGTTGTAGTCCTGCACAATAAACCAGTCTGAGTCTGTTTTCATACCATTGTTGATAGTGCATAACATATCTTGAAGGTCATTGAAAAATAAAAATTTACGTTATTTCATCAAAGGAGGGGGGAGAGGGTTAAAAAGCGAAAATACAGGCAGTGAAAATGATTTCATTACGGTTTCAAATTAACCCTCAGCCAAGCATTTCATTTTAATCTGTACCTTTATGTAAGTTAGCTTCTTTGTTCCTTTTGACGCGATATCAAGGTTGTTTTCCAGTTGAAATATGTAACCAATGGGAAGAAATGGCGGGAAAAGTAAGTTCCTTCTGATTGGTTGAGCAATTCAACAAGATCCGCCTAAAAAAATGTTCAGTTATATATTGTGAATTTGACTTTGTAATGATACATTTAGTATTAATGGAGGGGCTGAAAATATAGCATTTGTACCGATTTATCAAAAAACATTATGAATATATGAAAAGGCTAATTTCAGAATCGGATAGTCGGAATTATCTTTATAAAGAACAATTGTATGAAGAAATAAATTTAATAGAAAGCTTTTTAATGCACATTTTAATGATGCGCAAAAAGTAGATTTTCTATTATCTTTATAATTATCTACTTTTTTTATCATGTGGAAACATGTTGTTTTGGTTATGGGAATTTGAAGCTCGAAATCGTGTAGGCAATGAATATTGAAGCTCAAAATCGCGTACGTAATGAATAAAGTATAAATGGCAATTTCCATCATGATCTTTTAATCGCATATATTTTTTTACCTGCTTTTATCAATATTGCATTATTATTATGTATGCTTCTTTGAAAGAAGGTGCGTTTTTAAAAGGTTGATCTGCTTTTACCAGTATTGCTTTAATATTACGTATGCTTCTTTGACAGCAGATGCGTTTCGTGATTGTTTCAAACCGGTTTAAACTGGTTAATGACTTAAATTAAGACAAATAATGACTTAAAAAATAATAATGTTCCCACATGATAACTTGAAATTTGTGATCGTAGATTTCATTAAAATTTTTTTCCCTTTTTTTTCCCTTAACTATTTTTTTAGTTAATGCTACTGACTATATTGTACTATATTAATATAATTAAGTACTGTATTAATATAATAATAAAGCTTACAGATAATTAAAATTTGAAAACAATGAAATAGAATATTGCCATCGGGAACAAACAAACGCAAAAAGCATTTTTAAAATTTGTCTCTTTAGGAAGTTAGAGAAAAAAAAATCGATGACAAAATTGTCTTTACAAACTTGAAAGAGGTCATGTTAATTAAAAGCTATAAAAAAGGGGGGGGGAGATTCCTTTGTACATCCAATAAAAACAAAGTCGTCTGTCCCCCCCCCCAAAAAAAAAATCTATAGTTTTAGCTGTTATTTCAGTTGAATAATTTTTGGCTTCATTTAGGTGTTCTCGCCTTCCGAAAAGCTGGACAACCCCATTGCACTTCATCTGGTCTTCTGTCAAGTCGTAAAAGACGTCTCGTCCTCTGCATGCATTCGAATGAACAGAGAAGAAAAAAGAAAACTGCAGCAGCTGATAGGTAATGTGCACAAATTTTAAAATTTGTCAACGCGTATGAAGAGGCATAGAATATTATACCTCGATTCTTGTTAATCTCGTATCAAAACACATAACAACATGTTGGACCTCGCAAGTGTTTTTTTTTCTCCCTCAAATCTTGTAACATCTGTATTATGAGAATTTTGGAGCTGATGTTTTTCTTTTAATCCGAATAATTATTTAAATTCTGAATCACAAGACGTGGCTCGGAATCAAAATATTTTCACATTAGTTTTAAAAAAAATACATTTAATATTTTATTATATTAATTTAATTTATTTAATTTATTAATTAATAAATTTAATTTAATATATTAATGTAAATAATGTTGTATAAAATATTAAAGTACAAAACTCCTCTCATAGTGTGCATTATTTTCTATTTAAATGAGAATATCAGTTTCAAACGATTTTTATTCCGTGTAGCTTTCCGAAAAATTATACGATATAAAATGATTTTTAAAAACTATCGAAAGCAAATTTTTTTGTTCATAAGTTGCCAATAATTTTTAAAGAAAGATATAAAATTTGATTAAACATTGTGAATGCCAACTCGAATGTAATAAATGTAATAATTTAAAATATCTATAATATTTTCATTTCATACAAGAAGGGCAACACTAAAGATAAAATAAACATTTCTATACATGGAAATAATGTTTTTATCCTTAAAAAAATTAACTATTGAATGAAATGTTGACGAAATCTCCGATAAAGAATTTCTTATGCAGCATATTTGTGAGCTAAAAATTGAAGAAAAGTCTGTTAAGTCGTTGGAGTTTTATAGGATTCAAATTATTTATAAATTTTATTTTGAATTATATAGATTATTACATGTAAATACGATGTATAAAAGGAATTTATTCGTATTGGCAAATTTTTGACTGAATTATTAATTAACATTGAAAAATAGGTTTTTAAAAAATACACATATTTCGCTATTTTGAAAAACAGTTTATCAGAGTAATTAAATGGCTACAAAGGAACATTTTAAAAGCTCTACTAAGCTGGAAGAGTTTCCTGCTTCGAATATTAGATGAAGTTTTTTGAAACAATGTGTAACTGTTGTGGAAAAGACAAAAACAGTTTTAAAGAACACCAGTTCTCAACTTTCTTTGCAAAACAGGATGGATTGTGAGTTTCGAAGACCTATTAAGAGCAAGAAAAAACAATATTTTCCCTTAAAATCCGTTTGTTATTTAAGGGATTTTTTTTTATCACATTTGCGTACTATTTGGGGTTACGTTTATATACAGCTCATGTTTTTTATTTCTATTTCATCAATGCACCATGTATCGGAAATAACTTTTCTCTGTTGTAGATGGTTTTTATTTGTATTTTTAAGAGTTGTTTGGGAAAAAATAGGAGTACATTTTTGAGATAATTACGGTTATATGAAAAAAAATAAACATAAGATGTACCAAACAGTTTATAGATATATTTTTGATGCAATTAAATGAATAATAAACTTCCAACTTCTATATTAAAAATTTATTTATTCCATTAAACTACATAATACTGCAATTTGGTACATTAAATAAACTTTTTTAAACATTATAATCAAACGAATCCAGAAAAACCGACTCGTATCTCATACAAGTATTTTACAAATCTGTAATTGCTGACATTTTTTAATGCTTGTTTGTTCTTTATTTGAATAGATGGTTATGGCATCACGTCTTCTACTATCCACTCCAACACTATCAAGTTAACCATGAAGAGAAATGTCGTAGATGTCGCCAAAGACTTCCCTAACTACTTTGCGAGGCTTTTCCCTATCTCCGTAAGCTTTTTTTTAATTATTATTATTCGTGTTTCTTTGGATCTTACATTACAGATTATAATTAATTTGCCGCTTGAGTAAAATTTTATTTCGATAATTTATTAAAATGTTGCTATCCGCTTCAGATATTTATTTAAATGATAGCGAGATGATCGTATGTTTACAAACTTAATTTTTTTTATCATGTGAGAACATGATGTTGTTTTGATTAAGGGGTTTTGAAGCTCAAAACCGCGTAGGCAATGGATAAAGCATAAATGGCAATTTTCATCATCATCTTTTAATCGCATATATTGTTTTACCTGCTTTTACCAGTATTGCATTATTATTATTATATATGCTTCTTTGAAAGCAGATGCGTTTTTAAAAGGTCGGCCTGCTTTTACTAGTATTGCTTTATTATTACGTATGCTTCTTTGAAAGCAGATGCGTTTTTAAAAAGTTGACGTAGAACTATGACATCATAGCTGTTATTTCATCTCAAAATCGATCCAGTTCCAAAACTTTGTTTGCCAGCTATAAAAATTGAAAATAAAAGTTTAAAAAAATTAACATTTTATATATTAGGGAGAGTGGGATAGAGATCGATAAAGAAGTCTCGTGATTGTTTCAAACCCGATTAAACTGGTTAATGACTTAAAAAATTAATATTCTCACATAATAACTTGAAATTTGCAATCGTAGGTTTAATTTTTTACATTTGCCACAATTATATATCTGATGGAAATTATCGTTTGCTTTATGTGAGCGAATCTTAGTGAGTTTGTTTCTAACTTTTGCATAATTATATTAAAAAGAAAAAACAAATTAATGTATATAATAAATTTAAATTCACGAAGTTATTTAATTGATATTAATTAAGTGCAAATAATGTTAATAAATATTTTGTAAAAGCTTGATATTAAAGAAATATGTCACATTTTCTTTTTCTAAGGATTATTGAACTGGTGATTTTAAGCTTTTTGATGGGTTTTTTTACATGTTTGCGACTATACATTCACTATACATTACATCAAATGATTTTTTTAATATTAAATAATTAATTCAATTTCATCTAAAACATGGAATAAATTTGAACACTATATAAAAATCCACATAACTTGTAGATTCGAAACAAAAAAATTTAAATTATTAAAAAATTGACTTAAGAAAACCCAATAAATTAAAATATTGATACAACTAATTTGTGTTAGTGAGCGCCACTTCTTTTTATATCTAATTCTATTTTTTTAATTGGGAATTCATCTTCAAAACTTAAAATACAATGAAACAGTAGCATGACAATCAATTCTTCATTTTCCAAAAGTCATCGTAAAACGTCTTGGCATCCACAAAAAATTTTCAGAATTAATCTTAGTGTTTTCATCGGATAACTGCCATCGGTTGTACTCGCATGCAAAAAAAAAAAAATCTTGCCAATAGTTTTTTGAATTTCTATTGCATCTTAATTTCGAATTTTTTACTAATAATACCCTTTTCCAATTCATGCCACAGGGTGGTCGTAATCTACCCAATGTCCAGCTTTTAGGAATATCTCATTCTGGAGTCAGATTGGTTCGAAGAGAACGTGACGCAATATGCGACTACCTCAGGGTGCTCGATACTATCAGGTAAGTCGGTCTATTTTGTGTGTCCGTGCTTGCGTGCGTGTGTGTGTGTGTGATCTCAGTGATGTTCCAGTACAATTAACATCCATTGAAAATATACCTCAACTAGTTCAAAATCCTAACCATAGCATCAGCTTTAAGCTATTCTCAGCTCTAATAATAATAATAAAAAGGTACTTGCTATGCGTTTAGTAATTGCAGAAAAAGCTTGAAGGATTGATCGCCATGTAAAAAAGTTTCTGCGCGGTCTACTAAATAGACGCTTCTACACATGCAGTATGCAATAAACATTCCTAAGCAGATGAAGAGCAGCCTATAACTAACTCCTCATCATCGTACTCAAGGTGCAAGTATTTAGGCTATATTCTGTTTCAACTTTTTGGAACCCAGAGTTTCGCATGAAACTGTGAAAAATAAGTATAGATGTACGGAGTCTTAAATTATGCTGATTTGCATTATTATTTATTTGCAGATTCAGATTTTAAAAATTTTTACCTCACCAAAATTCATAACTGGACCAAATCAAAAACAACTTTTATATTTTAGTCAATCTCATCTACATGTCTATATAATAGCATAGAAAAACTATTTTTTCTTAAAATTTCAACAAGAAGATTTAGCAAAAAAAAAAAATAATAATAATGATTAAATAAAAAGAGCAAACTCTAAAGTTTTGATGCAATTCATCTAATATATATATATATATCAATGTTTGCTTATATGCATTTTATCCAAATCTGCAGGTTTTATCATTAAAAAAAACCGTATTTGGATTCTTTTTAAAAATTGACCTCTTGATTTGAAAAAGTACCAAAATCGCATTAGAAATTAAATTATTTTTCGATATTTTTCAGCTAAATCTTCAGAAAATATTACCTCTCAAAATGATCGTTATAAATTTTACGTTTGTACTTAATTTGCTCAATTTTCTGCTCTAATTTTAATAATTTTTAAAATACGAATTTGATGCAGAATCTGTAACAATGTTTTTTTTTTTTATCATTATTATGAAATTCAAACGAATCTTATTGTTCCATCAAATCACTCAACGACATATTTCCACCAATGTTAAAATTGAGATAAAAATAGCATACTTTCGTGGAATTTGGTTTCTGCTTTCATAGAATTTACATTTTTTTTTTTTTTTTATGTATTCGCAGTAATTGGTAGTAGACTAATTCCAGTAAATTCATATTTTCAACCTAATCAAACAACGAGGTGAAACTTTAAATAAATGCATTTCATATATTAATTGATTAATATCCAGGAAAGTCAAAGTTCAGGTCGCCAAACTGATCGCTAAATGCGGCTAGTAAAATAAATACATCCGCATTTTTAGGATACCAATCAGAATAACGTAAGAGTGTCGCTATGTTCGTACATAACTACAATAACATTCAAAACAAAGGAAAATATTTTTCAATGCTGTATTTACTTTTTTCTTCTTGACTTGCATAAACAATTTGTTATAAACGGCATGCCTATGTAACTACACAGATATGATTCAGTTTAATAGTCCGATTCTTTAGCCTTATCTCTCCCACTGTCATAAAAGCGATAAACTGAAGCTTGGTTTTACCTGAACAAGTACCTGGTTATTTGACATATTTACATGATTCTTTATCAAGCGCAAACATTTAGAGTTCCGAGTTCACCTATCGTTGCTAGAAATGAAACATTTTAAAGCCCTGCCCTTCCAAAGTTAAAACACTTTGTAATTAGAGAGCACAATATTTATTCAGGTACTAATGTGTGAGGTGTTGTGTGATTTTAAACGATTCGTGCAGATGGTCTTATAAAATGAGATTACATTTTTGCTAATGTTTGAATGTTTTTGTTTCAGTTTTGAAGATATAGCTGAAGTGAGTGTCCCTCGAAGCAGTACGTTACAGATCCTTCTCAGGAACGGTGGTTGGATGACTTTATACTCCCACAAGGTAAGTCTTTGGATGTGGTTTTAAGCATGAATTTTAATAATTTGCTTCAAACGAAGCAGTGGTACAGTGAAGATATATAGGCATGGCAAAAAGTAACATAAACGCCAATGAAATGAAATAGAAAAAATGTATTAACCCTCTCTGACTATCCGAGTTCGGGAATCTCAGAATATCGAAAGGCCAGAGTTTTTCTTTCAAAGTTAAGAAAATTTCCATTTCTTACATCTCGAAAATCACAATGACAGTCTATGCTCTTAAGCAGTTGATGTAGAAAAGAGGACCCCCGCTTAGTTTATGGCTATTCAGCAAATATATGTTCTGACAATCTTTTGAATTCACTCTCAGAAAACTCTCCTGTCCCCCAAATCCATCTGAACGAGCGTCTCGAACGGATAAAGCAAACACCTCGGGTATTTAATAAGTCGCGCTTAACGGAGAAGGGTAAATTTCATAGTAATATCCAGGTTCTCAGCTGCTGGCTGTAATTTCGTTCAACAGGTGTTTGGAACTTTTCGATATTGATAGAAGTAATATACAGAGGTCTGTGAATACAGAATAAAATATTTTAGTACGTTAATCAAGGGCCATTATACATTACGTACGAATACGTTATACGTTTACGAATACGTTATACGTGTACGAATACGTGCATGAATACGTATACGTTATACGTGTACGAATACGTGCACGAATACGAATACGTTATACGTGTACGAATACGTGCACGAATACGTATACGTGTGAATACGTTAATCAAGGGCCATTATAAAGAAATTAAGCTATATTCAGTTTTGGTTCAACATTCGAATACGAATACGTTATACGTGTGAATACGTATACGTTAATCAAGGGCCATTATAAAGAAATTAAGCTGTATTCAGTTTTGGTTCAACATTAAATTATTTATTTAAACAAGACAACACAATGGTTTATGATAACGACTTTTAAAATTTATAATCGTTTTAGTATATTATGTTTACATCTACAAAATTTGTCAAGCAATTTTTTAAATTTTACACATTTTGTCTTTTAAATTATAGAATAACATTAAATGGTGCAAATTTTAAATTACGGAATAATGCTAAATGTTCACGTTTTAAATAATGGAATTAATACTCAATGCTAATTAAGCACTTTTGCTACAATTATCTTTATGTATAGATATATATTATATATTTATATATATAATTCTACGATTAATGTAATGAATTAGTTTTTATTAATCTGCTTTATTATTAATAATAATAATTAATTATATTGGCTTTAATACATAAAACAAAAAGAAAATGAGATATTTCTTTTTGGAATCACTGAATATTCTGTAAATAGATGCTACTGGGAGAAAAAAAGACATTTAACAAAATTTCTTCACTAAGCTCTCAGTTTAAAATATAATCTTTAGCTGTCACTTTTTAAATGTTTATTGTATGCAATCAGGATTTTGATATGAATTTGAAGAATTCCTTAACCAGTATACTACTGATACTGTTAAATATTAATTTTTATAGTGGTAATATTTGTGAAAACTTACATCATTTACTTTGTTTAATTTTACTAAGGGATTACTCTTATTTTTATTTCAAAACAAATAATTTAAAATTAATCTTTCACCTCCTAATTACATTTTCACATAAATAAACTTTCTTTCTTCTTAGCTTATATTATTTAAATTTTATGTTTAATTATGAAGAATGATATATTTGCTAATTTTGGTCTTTAAATGATTAATGAAACTCGTGTTTTATTGAAATTCATGTTTTCATGGAATTCATGCTTTAAATATCTTAAATATTTTTAACTTGGATTGGAATTTAAAATTTTATTTATAAGTTTGTAAGCATTCAAGAAAAATGATAAACTTGCCAATTATTGGCATTATTAGAATGGCTTATTAAATGCTGCTTGTTCCGCATCTATTTTCTTGATGAATATTAAAATAATTTTTTAAATTTACTCTTGCTATTAAATTTTCTTGAAATGGCTCATCAACTTGTTGAGAATCTTTTCCAGAACGTTTTTCTTTTATTTGAATGCATTCAATTTATAGAATGTATTTTTTTTTCAGTTCTTTTTAATTTTGAGCATTTTTAAATTTTTTTAGGCTGAGAAAATCAGGAACATGGTGGAACGTTATTGTGTGGAAGCTGCACAAGTAAGTCTTATAATTATGATAATAGTTACAAAACGATAATAATGATGACAAAGTCTATATATACAAATTCATATTTAAAGATAAAACAAACATATTAGTATCAAAAAATATGTCTAAAAATTCATTCTTTTAAAATCAATTAAAATTGCTATCTCCAGAATAAGATTTAATGCTTTATCGTTTAGTAGTAACTAATCAATAACATTCGTTTTATATTGTTTTTTAATGAAAAAATCTGAATTCATTAATTGTTATTAAAAATCTTTAGACTAATTTTAAATCCACGACTAAAATAAATTTTTTGTAGCTATCAAAAATGAATAACTGGAAGATAAAATATGATTGGATATAATTTAAATAATAATCAGTATTACAAAATGGGTTAGAGAATAGCTTATTAATAAAAAAAATTATAGCATTAAAAAATTACAAGACGATTATTCCAAAAAATTGAATTCTATCATTTTTTCGACTGATCAACACAAATATTCTTTTCCTTTGAATATCAATTGAAAATAAATAATCATATTCTGTAATATCACTTTTCTTGTATTCTACAAATACGAATACGAATGTATTCTACAAATACGAATACGAATGTATTCTACAAATACGAATACGAATGTATCCTACAAATACGAATACGAATGTATCCTACAAATACGAATACGAATGTATCCTACAAATACGAATACGAATGTATTCTACAAATACGAATACTAATGAGTTTTCTATCATTCTTATTAGCTTGATTTTATAAAAAGCCACCTTATTCAAAAGTCACCTGTTCACGTTTGACTGCTTAGATTCCAACTTGTTCAAAGTTTCGTCGTTTTCTTTATAGTTTAATGGTACTAAAGATATTTATGAAATGATAGGCTATTTTAGTGAGTTTTAAGTCCTTTTATATAATTTGTGATTCACCTTCTGTTTCCATATTAAACTCAAACTTTTGGAAAAAAATTTCGGAAATCCTTTTCCAATTTCTCGTGCATACTTCATGTATTTAAAATTTTTAAAGTTGATTTTAAACTAAATCGAATGAAAAGATAATCCATTCATTTAGATAATCTGCTCATCTCGTACTATATTGTACAATAAATTTGATAAAATTTTATAAATGAATTCTTTTCTGACTTTTCATATCAAATTCACTCATTCGAAGCTTTAAGAATTTAAACTAAAATGAACAAAGTAGTCATCTAACATTTTTAATGAAAAATCTAAACATATCATGTTATGATTATTATAAAAATGAAGTTTTTGTTCACAACTTTTATAAAATCGTATGCATTTATATTTCTGACGATAAGATGCGGATATATTTCTCTCTGCAGGGTGGCCACGAGTATGTGCGAGCAGTCGCTGATTACGTCACAAGAGAGGCTACTCTTCTGAGCTTCAGAGAAAATGACATCATTCGAGTTGTTAAGAACAGGAACCTGCATCTGGACAAAGGTAGGCCTCCAAGATATTCATACCAAATTTCAAAAGGAATTATAGACAATTTCTTATTAAAGTGCATTGATTGTGCCTGTATAAATATTCATATTACAGGATGTCCCAAAAAATGTATAATTGATTGTGCCTGTATAAATATTCATATTACAGGATGTCCCAAAAAATGTATAATCCCTTTCAGTTACTATTTCATTAAAAAAAAAAAAAAATGGAAACAAGTCGTTTCGTAGCTTAAATAAGTACAAATGTGGAATCGTGGCAGTTATTGAAAGTTTTATAATTTCATTTAATATAGTAAATAATTAAATTACAATATTAAATTGTAATATAATTAATACAATTATATTACAATTTAATTGTGTTAATTACGTAATTGTAATTCCTCACGTCTTGATTTACAACTAACTTTCGATTAACCACAGCTGTTAACCCAAATGTCAAAAAAAAATTATCTACGTAATTAAGTTCAACTTATTAAGTTCATGTACCCAATGAGCAGAACATGTGCAAGATTATTAAAATAACACAACTATAAAGCCTGCCAATTTGATGGAATCATTAAGATGAAGTTACGTATAAATGATTTAAGTGAAACTAAATTAATATTTCGGCGAACCATCTGCTTGCTATAATCGGCTAATAATAAATAAATTAATATGTACATTTTCATAAATTTCCAAAAAATAAAAGATGAAACTAAATTAAATATTTAACATATTAATCTGAAGCTAAATTGGCTATTTTATTAAATGATTAGCAATATAATGTGCACTGTTTAAAATGCTTAAATCTCCCATTGAATTCGGACACTTCTGATATTTCACTTTATTTGTACGGACTTAAAAAATTTTGAGATATATATTAATTGGCATTTACATTTTCGGAATGGCAACGTTCATTACGCTAGGGATAATCATGATTATGAGAATTCTTTATTATTATTCTATTTTTTAAATTTAATAATTTTCTATACTTCATTGCTAAATATGCATACTATTTTATAAAGGATATATTGTCAGATGGATAGCTGAAGATATCAATAATATTTGAAGATATTTATAATTAAATAACATTTTTTTTAAAAAATTTAATCTATTTTCATATAAAAAATAATATATATATATAAAAAAATAGAAATATAAAAATATTTATATTTTTAAAATATAAAAGAAAATATCATGGGGAAAATATTGTCTTATAAGTTTTCAGTTAAGCTTTAAAAATCTATAATTCTATTAAGGATTACCTGAGTCTCTGGAAAAATTTCAGTAATAATAATAAATATGTAACATAGTAATTAACTATTCAAATAAGTTTAAACACTATATATGAATTATTATACCGATAATTAAGCAAATAATATTGTATTTGGCAATAAAAATAGTTGCATTTGTATCTTTAATCCAATTTAACTAATAAAAGGTATCGAATTTATTAACATCATAATGAATTATGACTGATATATTTGTATTGCCTTGAACATACCATTTATTATTATTATGCTGCGTCAATTACCAACAGATTAAATGTTGTAACTTTTGAACTTCATCTGTTTGTGGATTACTCTTTCGAGTTCTGTCCATTCCTGTTAATCCGTTATTATGAAAGTATAGTGCTGCCATCTATTGAGAAACAAAGGAACTGGGATAAAAAAATTTCAATGTAAATATCCTAGATTCTTACAGTTATCTTCTGAAAAGGCAGGAAAGAAATGTTATTGAAAAATATTTATTAACCCTTTTTTCTTCTTTATAAACAAGGCTTATAGTGTACAGTTACATTGAATTATTATAGCTGTTAAAAATCTAAAAAAAAATCATAAGAGAATTCATAAACGACATTCGAAGATACTATAAACAAATTGCATTATTAATAACATACAGGGATATTACTGAAGAATATTATTGGCTTTTTTTTTACAATTTTCAGAAAATGGGTATTACCTGAAAACTATTGAATAGTCATGAATTATTTTTATTGAATTTTATTAAATACTTTTTTATAACTCATAATCTTAAATACTGATTATCCTCTAACAATTAATCCGATTTAAATTATATATGATTTTAATGCCATAATAATTACAAGCATCATATTTTTCAAATAAATAGCAAAGTTAAGTCAAATCTTTTACCATATTTGATTGATCTATTCAAAAGGCTTAATCCATGCTTTGCTTATCCTTCACGCTTTTGAAATGTATTCAAAGCCTTTAAAAGCGTGAAGGGAGCATTCAAAGTTTTATCATCTGGTGTTTATGCCTATCATACCAAGAATGGAATTTCCATTGCGCAAATCAGTGCCATTGCTTAAGCATTAATACATGATGAAATTAGAAGAAATATTTTAGAACTCGATGTTTACTAATAACACAAGAATTCGAATATTGAAAATGGGAGCAAAAATTAGGTGATGGAAAAGGTAATAAATGTTTGAATACTGCGGTCGTTACATCCAGCCATTACATTTAATGACAAGTTTCATAATAAAATAATGTAACCTAATAAATTTGTTCAGAAAATGAAATGTGGTAAAATCGTTTGAAAAAAAAATAATGAAGCATTTTTAAATGCAAATCTAAGTCACAACAGCTGGAAAGCAAGTACAGTGCAACTAAGTTATTTCGAACATTTCTAACTATTTAAAATTACACTCTGGTTCTTTGAATTTCCTATTAAGATAATGGTGTTGTCTACAATTTAAGCTTATTTTTAGTAATTCGAAATCAAACCTTTAAAAAGTTGGTATAAAAAGAAATTCTGAATTATTTTCGTTAATTAAATAATCCCTATGTTGTATCTTTAATGGTTTTTTTTTAATTCTTAAATGATTAATAAATTTTATTGCTGTAAATTGTCTTAAAAAAAAACTCTGAAACATGCTTCACTTAAAGAAAACTTTCAGTATGTTATTTGTGAAATGTACAGTTTCAAGTTTTGTTTTTCAGTTACTGAATTCAAAATGCTAATAGTGTTTATCAAAAATATAAAACTTAATTATAATCATTATTTCTTAAAGAATTTAGGCTTAATTATTTTTTAATTTATTTATATATTATGTATTTTTATTATAAAATTGTTATGCATTAAAAACACGAATATTTTTTAAACATTTCCCGAATTATTTTTAATTTATATAATTTGTACATATTTTAACGCTATATAATGCTATTTACTTTTACTATATTCATTTTTATATCCAGTTTTTCTAAATCCAAAAATTTGAATAAATTATTTTTGTGGCTATGTAATGTTTGGCCAATTGGGTCCTTAACTTCAGATTTGACCGAATTATACTGCGCAATTAAACAATTTTAAAACAATTATTTTCTTTTAGCAATCATCCAAACGTAAATAATATTCATTAGTTATTGCAACGTCTAAAACGTAAACAAATTATAATCTGAAATTATGATGGACAAAGCAATTAATTTTGCTCAAAGATCATAAAACAGAAAAAAATAGGAACGTAGGAAAAAAAAATTCTTTTGATATCTTCGGTATAAATCGATAAACACGTGATCGGACAAAACGTTTTGTATGACCGAAAGAGCATTTTTTCTCCCGTGCAAACGATTACAAAGTTCAATCCATTTTTAGCATTAGTAACGTATCATTTCCATTTGCGAGTGCCTTTCTCTATGAACAGTTGACTCAGCTTTGAGTGCATGCAATTGTGGATGATGTCTTTATTTTTTTCAAGTTTTGCGTTTATATTCTTCGTGAAACATGATATATATATTATAAATAAAAATCAAATATCTTTATTTAGGCGTATACGAAGTGAAAATATCATAAATGCTAACATATTAACCTCGAAATTTTCAGATCGTCCCAAGTCAGAAAAAAAAATCCTTTTTGGAAACATGTTTATATGCGAAAAACGTAAAGAACTAGACGAATGAAATTTGGCATGCATCCGAGCATCACAGTTTGTATCAAATTTATGAAAGAAACAGTTAACGGAAAGTTTACTTATATACGTAAGTGCGAACCAAATTTAAAATTGTAAAGGTGTGATTCGTTGATGAATGATTATCATAACTAGATCTGTAAATCTTTGTCCAATTTTGCATCATCTGTTTGATGGCACATCGATCCTGTACACGTGATAAACGAGGTAAACACCTAGGTAAACGATATCTCAGACACTAGTACAAGATTTGGAAAAGAAAATTGAGTTTAAGAATGTGGCAGATGATATAAAGGGTCAAATTCACAATTTTTTGCCGCCAAAAATAGCCAAGATATGGCTAGTGGAAAATGTAAGCATTTTGCAACTCCAGGCATTGTGCATTGTGAGATCCCTCTTTTAATAAATGTAAAGTAAAACATTATTATTTTACAGCACTGCCGAGTAAGGTATAGCTTAATCGGTTAGTGAATAATTAATTTTCTAATATAAAATAAAAAAGTAATTTATTTTTAATAAATTAATGTGTACACTTTGTCTTGTTCTAATATTTTATAATACGAAAAGTTTGTATATCTAACAGATGTGTTTGTTAACAAAGCCGATAATTTTTTTTATCCATCTGGCTCTCCCCTCCGCTTATTGTCCAGCTTCTTAAGCAGATGCCCAACTTCCAATCGGTTGTGTGTCAGATGCGCTCGAGCATTAAAATGGCTGCCATATTATAAAGTTTATCTCTGTAAATAGGGTTTGGCGCATTGACAATGAAAGGCACAAAATAATTAGTCAATGACAGTGTCAGCATGACACTACATGTCTCTGTTAACGGAATGGAGTTTCCGTGGAAATATGCTGATGAACGCGGGTTCCACTATCCCGCCCAGTTTGAATTCTGCCGCCGAATATCATAATGTGAATTGGATGATTCAAAAACACAAATATTTAAAGCCCAAAAAAATTATTTCACTGTAAGGCACCGACCGAGTGATTAAAGCTGACGCGGAAGGCAAAGTATTATCTTATTTAAGTTCTGTAAAAATTCGTGGTATGTTAGGCAGGCAAGCCTTTTTTTTATATATATATCCGTACAACGAGATGTGTGAAATTAGTTAACTTTGTACATCATTTGGACATCCAAATGCGCATACGTCGTAAAGAAAGCTGGCAGGTGTTCAAACACAAACTAACGTAACGACAGCGTGGGCAGAGCGCAACGTAGAATTGTCAGCTGCAACCGAATCAACAATGATACTTCAAGGGCTTGATGCGAGCTGTTTAGAAACATTTTTCAGGGCCAGCAACGCAAAAGGCTGAAGATGGGAGCGCAAATGTTTCTTTTTATAGAACCGCCATTTTTATAGCGGAAATCTGCATATAAAAATATGTAATTCAGATTTTATCTGTGAACATGTCAATGGAGTTAGTGGTATTCTGTATTTGCTTATTGCTGAAATTTTGTGCTTTTTTCCCCATAAAAGACTCTATTTCAAACTAGCCGGAAGGGTTTCCTAGAAACTTACTCGCATACTTCCTAACAAATGTATTATCACCCCCTCCCCTTCCCTCAAAAAAAAAAAAATTAAACAGTTGAAAGCGAGTATGGACTTTAGACGCCATTTTGCGAACAGATTTAAACAAAAATTTGACATAGAACATTTTAGTGACAAAATCATTCAAAATGTAATTTTTTCTACGTCGTTTATATGCGAATGTACAGACTGTGATCGGATTTAAAATTTGATACGCTTGATAATTTCTGAAGCTTATTGGATGATTCAGACGTTAAAAATTGTATTTCCAATTTCTATCTTGATTAAAAACTTAGTTAGTTATAAAACTTAGTTTCATCAAAATATTGATTTCGAAATTTTTAGAAGATAGCAATACTCATTTTTTAAGAGAACTTGTATATTCGTAATAATCTTTGTTCCTATATTAAAAAATAAAAAAGAATGACATTTTAAACATATGTTTAAAGTTAAGTACATATAAATGCAGTAAATTAAAAAAATTATTATGATTAAAAAGCTTGCTATAAATGAAAATATGAAATGAGATTGTAACTTCCTGTCCGGAACAACGTAATATTATTTAAAACAATTAAAAATTATTAAATTCTTAAAAAATAATTCCATTGTATCGTTTTAAGATTGATTTGTTTATCATAATTTTTTAATTTACTCTTATATAAAAGCGATAGCTTGCGCACAAAAAAATGTGTACTTAATATCGTTATAACACACGTGTGTGTAAAACTATTATTAAAACAATGAAAAGTATTATAAAATATACTTAGAATATTTTTTAACATTAAAATTGAGTAGGAAACTATGGAATACAATTGATATTGTATCAAAGAGCTGAATTTTTAAAATTAATTAAAATAATGTAAAAGTGAATTTTGTGCTTTCATATGTTCCGAAGTTGTTGACTTAAATATTAAAATTTTGATTTATTTTAATTAAAAATGTAATTAAACTTTTGACAAATCCTCTCTTACCAAGCACTTACTATCCAAAAAATAACAACATGCCAAATGTGGTAGGTCTATTCAAATGATTTGTACCTGAATGAACTGTGATCTGTGTAGCGTTTTACACTAATTTTAATCACACATGTCAACACAATTTGCAGGGAATTTGTCAACCTATTATCAATATCATGTTAATCAACAGGCATGTAAAAGCAACTCTTGAAATAATTTTAGAACAATCTGAAATTGGATTTCCACATAAAAGTTGAGGCCGCGGTGGACTGGTGATAAGGCTTCGGAACCGGAGGGTTTCAAGTTCGTGTCCCGATTCCACCGAAGAACCGTTCTGTAAGGGGATCTGTTGCACGTTAAATTCGTCATGACCAAACGTCCTCCCGCTGGTATGGCATGGTGTGGAGAGGGGGGTGCCAGCTCAGGTGTCGTCCTCGACTTCTGACCGCGGTTCAAAATGACGAGATCCGTCCCAAAATAGCCCTGGTGTTGCTTTATAACAGGACGTTAATATAACTAAACTAATATAACTAATCCACATAAAAGTTAACTGAAACTCTTTAATGATGTCTACATGTGTTTCATTTAATTAGGTGCACATGTTCTAATACTCTCTGAGTAAATGGAATAAAGTAAATGAAAAAAAAATTCCTTTAATAAACAATAACTTTTTTATGAGATGTTATAAAGTTTTTATACCAAAGCATAATGTCAAATGTCATAAGACTCCAAACTGTCTAGCAATACACGTAATGTCAATACACGTATTTGATATTGTTACCGCTGTCCAAAAAGCAATACAATTACATTATCGTTATTATTGAAAAGCTTATTTTTCGAATTTTTAAAATAATGTTAAAATGATTTATATACAGTCATGTACTACTTAAACTATTGAAGAAAATATTAAAATTTCTCTTAGTTTTAAACTAAAAATTATAATTAAAATTCCGAAAAATTTATATAATGCTAACGTTTGTGGATCAAAAATTGCTCTTGTTACTCATTATCGTTTGGCAACAGTTAAATGTAAGCAAACAATAGTACGAATTTCAGCCTGTTTCGTTGAAAATTGTTATAGTGGCATTGAATCCAAAGTTTCGTATAGAGCTCAAAAAATTA
This sequence comes from Argiope bruennichi, assembly GCF_947563725.1. Lineage (NCBI taxonomy): Eukaryota > Metazoa > Arthropoda > Arachnida > Araneae > Araneidae > Argiope > Argiope bruennichi. The sequence continues at coordinate 101,184,733 of NC_079157.1, forward strand.
TTAGAAATGCTCTGGAGAGAGTTCGCCTGATTGCCAAAAATCTATTCAATCAGAGACATGAGGATATAAAAGAAATGAAGAAATCTTCAGACAAGAAGTTTAACCGAGGGCTATAAATAGGCTTAACCGTTGATGTTTATATCTTTCAAGATAATTATGTTACAAAAGGGGTCTTTTTTATTATTATTTTATTTTATTTATTAATTTTATTATTTTATTTTCTTCACGGCTGTTGCAATTCTCAGATAGGATGTTAGCCTATAAAGATTATTACATAAATATTAAGTGTATTATTCTAAACATTGTTTTGAAAAAAAATATCATTTTTGGGTATTAAACCTCATATTTTCCGAAATCAAAATCGATTGTTGAAATGTTGCTGTTCTTCGCTTTCAATACAGCGAGAAGTTAGTTCAAAAATATATCGTCATAAAAACAACCTTTGAATACTGATAAGATTTGACCTTAAGAAGAAACAAAGAAAAAAAAACTTGTCACCCTGCATGCCTCTTCAGTACAGGAAATCCAAATGACGCACTACTTGTTTTTATTCCCATTGAAATTTCAGAGTAGATTGCTTGAAACTGTTGCCACTCTTGCTGCAGACTTTATTTTTAATTTTAATTAAAGAAATTATTATGCAAGATTATTATTCGTATGATATTAGCACGATTCAAATTGAATGATATACTCCGATATTTAGCAACAAATTAATCGTAATCGAACTGAACGGAAGTGTAAACTGAATATAAATTTCGGTATTTATCAATAAATGACACGCTTGAATTGAACGTGAACTCATCTAACTGAACTTGAAGTTTTCGATATTTATCAGTTCATGGTCGTTTGCGTTTTATAAATTGATAAATGACTGCGGATTGTACTGATTAGAACAAAGGAATTATTTAGAAAAATTAAAATTTTGTAGAATTATTGATTGCTTGATGGCGAGTATACAAGAACCCTTTAAAACGGCGTCTCGTATTACCAAGGAAGTTTTCTGGCACATACGCACTCTTTTGCCGATTTTTTCCATGACCATGTGACTGAATTTCGTTGATGCAATGTTAAATTTCCTTCTCCAATGCACGCGTCCTTGTGGTTCTTGTTGGCATAGACATTTGACTTCAAATAACACCATAAAAAGAAATCCAATGGTGTTAAATCACACGATCTAGGCGGCCAATTCTCAAATTTTTTAACTGTGGCAGCCAGACTTTCGTTATTTTTGAAATATAACTCAACAATGAAAACACGTTGTTCTATCGTGTAACGTTCCATTTTTACTAACCCTAAACTATCAGCTATCAAATGGTTCTTTTAATAGGGTTGCCAACACTTTACTGTACGAATGATGGCAAATTCAAATCTTGCGTCAAATCAACAACGAAAACACGTTGTTCTATCGTATAACGTTCCATTTTTACTAACCCTAAGCTATCAGCTGTCAAATGGGTTTTTAATAGGGTTGCCAACACTTTACTGTACGGATGATGGCAAATTCAAATCTTGAGTTAGTTTTACGACACTCTTCATTTTTGCAATTTCTCTGTAAAAGGCACAGACAGACAACCACTGGTGACATTTTTAAGTAACATGAGTTTCCACATTACGCAAAAAATGGCAAAATAAGTCCAGTTTTTGAGTCTGGTTCTTTGATTTTTATTTTTATTTTAAATATATAGGTTTTGGCACTTTTTTTGAGATATCAACAATATTAGTTGGAAAATCAAAATAATCTTGATTTCTCAACTGCCATTTTCCGAGTTTAGTTTTCACAGAACTTTGACGTAGATCTCAAGATTATAAGATTATTATAGTGAAATGATTTCCTACGGATTATAGATGGTGAAGACACATTATTTACCAGGTTGAAATCACTTAACGTTGGAAATTGGATGACCCTGAAACGCAAAACGCACGAATTAAATCATTCAGGTATGCAGAAAAGAATGCTCTTAAGCTGCCCTATTAAACGATGACGGAGGCAAAGCGTTTAAACCGAACAAGCCATTAAATGTCGAAAACATTTTTAATTCGAGGCTGCAGGAAACTAAACAAAAGAGCGGTGCAAAAAATTTCTAACTTGAGATTCCTCTTTTCAGTTCTTGAATCAGAGCGTATACAGTCTTATTGGGAAGATGTTGCTGTGGAATTTTTTTTTTTTTTTTAAATTTTGTTTTGTAAAGGGTTAAGCTGTTTTTTATTTCATTTAAATATTTGAAATCTTTTGTGTATTTCGGTGCGAACAGTGGAAGTTTCTTTTCGTCTAAATATGACTGTATAATTTGCTTTCTTTTGTTAATAAATTTTTCTTTCAAAAGTGACATCACTGAAATGAGTGCCTTTCAAAAATATGGACGTCATTTGACCTTAATTCTGTTTGGTCTTTTTGGAAGGTGTTAAAAAGTAGTATTTTTCGGGTAGCTTTTAACTTTCGGACTTTTTAAAACTAAAGCAAACTTTATATTTCTACAACCATTTGCTGAGTAATTTCACTGCCAAGGCAACTGCATCCCATCCAACTGTAATGCCCGGATATGAAGAACTTTGAGCTCAAAAACTGCGCTCCGAGAATCTTATATTTCTACATTTGATTTTAAACACTATTTCAAATAAATAAAATGTTAATTTAAATAAATTGACCTAATTGTCTAATTCAAAAAAAATTAATAAACATAATTACCAAATTCGGTTAAGTCGCTACTGAATTTGATTGTCTAATTCAGATATTATAGATAAGCCTAACCACTTAATTTAGATTGGATAATAAGGTAACAAAATGCAACACATAATTGGAAATTGACTTTTCGATGTCAGATAAACATATGACTTTAGCGTGATTTTGTAGAGTATGTTTTAGCTTTAGTATGTATCTTTTGATTAAATAAATTATGTTGAATTCATAAATTTCTTCGCTGTAAATAGTCTGATGCACATTCTGTTTGGCGAAAAAAAAGTTAGTTTGGTTTAGTTGTGATGATACTTTTAGAATTAATAGTTTTGAATCTGTATACTTATGACAAATTTCTATGAAATTTATTATAAATAACATTGAAGAAATAAAATTATAAATCGACAATATATGAACTAATAAAACTTTCGAGGAATAGACGTTTTATTTTTTATTATTATATTTAGGTATCGACTGGAAATGCTTGGTTATAACTTGACGTTTCCAGAAGTTGTTACAATTTTCTTTCATACTTAAATTCATTAAATCTGACTCATGTAATAATTAAATAAATCAAAAATTATTGTTGTTTAAATTTTGATTATTAGCCAAAAATGTTGTTAAGGTAATAAGTCACTGAAACAATGTTTCAGTTCGCAGCAACAATTTTTAGAATAAATTAAAATAACAATCAATGAAATATACAGCTTAGGAAGTTATTGTTATTGACATCAATTCGTAATTATTTCAAAACTTAATTTGCAAACCAGTAAGTTGATAACAAAAGCTATAGCAAAAATGGAAAGACAGAGCCATTTACCTTGATTGATTAACAAATTTCTAAAAATATATAAGATATACACAGATATATTATACTAATTATCAAAAACTCTTAATTCGATATATCTCTACGTCTTAGACCTCCCTCAGAGCTTAAAGCGCATTTTTTGTATTATGTTTGTTTGCATATGAGCATGATAATTCAAAAATGCTTTGAGCTAGATTAATGAAATTAGGAATGTAGTCCACTAAATACACTTAATTTATAGATTTCTATCAAATTTTGAATAAAATCGACTCACAAAAAAATCTGCCTGAGTGCAAATAAACATAAATTCAAAATGTAGCAAATTAGGTAAATAAGATTTGGTACATAAACTTGGCATCAAAAGTGTAGATTTATGTCAAATTTGGAACATAATTGTCTAAGAGTTAACTGTCGGTCGGTGGGTCTGTATTTTTGCGCATATACAAACATGACTGAAAAACGCTACCACTTAAATAAATGGTATTTAGTATGCGATTTGGTTATTAACATTTTTATTCTGTGCCAAATATTTTGATTTCATTCTCTCGGTAAAAAGAACATAAAAAATGCACATTCGTTTTTCTCTTAATACGCTATGAAACACAAATCTTTTATATGTAGGGACTCTAAAAACAAAATTATGTGTACTACGCTAGCGGTCTTACCAAAGGTGTATAATTTTGGGTCAGAGTTGCGTGTGGGGGGAGGGGGAGGATATAACATCTTTCATAGAGAGTGTGCGATAAAGTTTCAGATAGACCTCCCCCCCCTGGTTTTGATACAGTTATATCATAATAAATCGGGTATTTTCTTTTTGAAAAAAAAAAGCTTTTTGCCTTCTTGATAACTGTTGAAACATTCCCCGTTTCCCAGTACTGATAAGACATTTACAGCCAGCTGTGCCGTTGCTGTTAATTACTAGTTCCTCGAGATAGCCAGATGGTGGATCTTTTCACCTGGGTAATCTCGCATCTGTTCATTAGCGACTACAGTGAGAGACCACATGTGGAATTCCTCGTCCAAAAGTATTGATAGTACCTTCAAAGAGAAAGGGGTGTCCAAACATCTGGGTGCTAAATGTTTCTCATTGTGAAAGGACATTCCCACGACCCACTCTCGCCGCTGAGGGAACATATTGCAGAACCCCGATTGGCCGAAAGAGAGCTCAAATGATCAATGTAAATTAAGAGGCGGAGATTGTCGCCGAAATAAAGTGCGAAGATTTTTTTAGGGAGGAGAGGGAAAAAAACGAATTGCAGGCAGACTGTTGGACTACGCCCACGAGTTCGGGGTCCGAGAACCAACTGAGTTTCAAGAAAACCTTCGACTTCGACTGTTGTGTCTCCTACTACAGGTGTAAATAACTATTTATTTACCAAGATTAGAACAAGTTGCTCTTTTGTATATATAGGGCTGTAAAATAAATAATTGTCTGGAAATCCTGCTTCGTTATTTGATCAGTCTAGATCAAGACATTACACTGTTATGTTTTTAAAAGGAAACCATCAAAATTAAAGCAATTTCAAGATTTTGTTGACCTTGTTGAGAAGATAAAAATAGACCACAGAAGAAATTTTTAACCAAGCGGATTTTCCTATAAGAGAATTTTATATAAATAGCCCAATTTCCCTAAGTAAAGAGCTATAGAGAAAGTTCAAAGGGTAACTCATTCTCTGCACTTTTTAAAACATCGTTGTGAATCTCTCATAAAACATGACGCATCGAAGACTGACCAGAAGCAACATTATTGGCCCGAAGTTCTTGTTAAAAACATCCTATTTCGTGATAAATTTACGATTTCCTGATCAACAGGTGAGATAAAACTTGTAATCGCCAATAAATCCTAAGTGATTCTCTTGAAAATAGTGAAACTGCTAGTAGAACAACCCAATTTTCCTTATACAATTGTTCTAGGTCAGACAATTCCAACGAAAACATTCAGCATGGCTTCCAGCTAAGTTAGACACTAATAATCTGAAAGGCGTGATATTCGTTCATAACAATTGCTGTTCCCCAGTGATCACTGGCGATCCGTGTGGATCTACTGGTACTTCATTACGAATGCGTAAGTGAAATGTGTTGGGTAGAAGTTATGAGGGAAAGTTCACAGACACTTTGTCGACCTTGACACTGTGCGGTAATTCCACCGAAATGTCGTTTGTACTGTTGCTGTTGCCACTCAAATAGACAAGTCTTGAAGGAAATTGCTGCGATGTTCCAAGGTTGCTGGCTTTTATGTATAATGTAAACATTGTTCCGATGTGAAAGACGCAGGAATTGAAATCTGCCGCCCGGTTACGAAAGTCCGTCTGACCATTGTTTTGGTGTTCTGGCGTTGATTTTTTTTATATAAAATATTGTTTATTAACCCATTTTATGCGATGGATCGAACTGAAGGAGTTTTGTCTTTCGTCGGCTGGTCTGTGAAAGGTACTGTAAGTTTACCGATGCTTTCATAAATTTTGTAACATATTGTTTTCTTTTAAGTTGCTAGTTTTATATTTTTGGCAAATTTGATTAGCTAATTTTTTTATATATTTCATCTATTTGATTTATGATCTGTTTTATCAGTTAAAATTTGTTGTTAGTACGGATAATTGTGTGTTTTTATTTGCAAAATCCCACCTTGAGGACTGATTGTTATTTAGACTTGTTTTCCAAAACGTATATTGCAATAAATGAATAAAATTTTAGTTTAAAAGTTTCAATACAGTTTATATTAATTCTTTTATTGAGAAAACCTAAAAAACCATGTCTTTAATAAAGTCTGCAAAATATGTCACTTCGACATTTATTATATATGCAAGGCTGATTACCAAAGAATCAAAGCAGGCAACTGTTTAGGGGCCTTATAACTTTGAAGGCTGCCAATGCCTCGATATTTTTTTGTTCTAGTTTTAAGTAAATTAATTTGGTGCTTTCATTTAATTTGTTAATGTTGCACATTCGAACATATTGAAATTAAAATCAAATATTATTTAAACTTAAGGATATTATTTTAAAAATAACCTTATGTTTCTCAAACTTTGTATTGTATCGCTTTATAATTTAACCCTTTAAAGGGCCATTTTTTTCTAGTCATATTATGTTTACAAATTTTTAGGCTTGAAATTCGAATAAGAAAAGGGATTCATTTAGCTTATTAGATAAATTAAATTTGATTAATTAATTAATTTGGTTAATAATTAAGTAACAAATCAAGACACGTCATTTTGTGTAAGATAAAGAACTGAAGCATCTAAGTTTCTGTCTTTCTAAAAAAATGTGTCAGAACTGATGCCAACCTACATAATTTCATACAAAGATTGATAAATTTGGTGGGAAGCATACTTCCCACGGCCCTAGAAAGGGTTAAAAAAATATCTTGCTTTAAATTTGGATATAAGTATAGTAGCTGGTATTATAACTATAATATACCTGTAGTCAAACAGTACTTAAATTACAATATTTTTATATTTTTAAAATTATTTTGCTTAAAATTGCTTTTAAATTTCAATTTTTTAATTTTTTTGGATTGTTTTAATTGAATTTTCTGACATTCTAATAAAAACACCATTAAAAATGATAAATGGTCAATTGTTTTGTTGTTTCAACTTGCCAAAATTCTGTTAAAATTTGTTACATAGATATTGAAATAAAATCAATAAAAAAAAATTAGTTTTGAATATAGGGGAAGGAAAGGGGACCTCAAGACCTCTATTGCTTAAGTACTGTGTGCGCATAAGAGACGAAGAAAGAAATGGCAATTTTAGTTGGAAAACGAGAAATTGCTACATTGACAGTATCTGTCAAATAATTCATTTCACGGATTCGGACAACCGGTCTTTCTACGTCGTATTTCCGTGTTAATATTTCCAAGATAGCAGTCAAAGGAATTTTGAAAAGCTGATTTTAGAAAAGCAATAGAATAAATTGATTTAACTCATGGAAAGACCCGTGATTATAATTTTATAGATGATTTATACCTGGAATCGTGATGAGTCTCTTACATCTCATAATTATTTATTCCAAATTCAGCAGCATTTTAATTAGTTATTATTTTAAAGCAATTAATTTTAATTTAATTATTCAATTTAATAAGTGATTATTAATTATTATAATTTAATTATTAGGAGATTATACATATATTTATTAGTCGTATGTTCATTGAAATATTAAAATTGTTGTAAATAAATATCGTCTGTTTAGTATATTTATATTTCAGCTTTAAATAAACGAACACTCTGTACTGGTTAAATTTCAAAATAGTTTATTCAAATATTTAGATAAATATTTGTTGAATTATTCGGTAGTCTGTATGCAGTCCCTAAACAATGGGAAATTTGTGGTCCCTGTTGTAATAACTGGTCAATATAGTTTCATGTTTCGGCTTACTTTTAACTGAATCAATATGTTAATGATTTATTTTATTTAATTATTTCAATTATTTTATTGTAATTTTTTTAAATGTTTCTTAATGATATAAATAAATAAAATTTTGAAAAATTAACCATCATTATTAGTTAACTCCTTCCTTAATTACAAATACTCTTTAATTATTATGAAAGATTATAAAGAAATAATAAATTTTAAACAAATATAATAATAAAAATTATTTTACAGAGTCACTTCAAGCGAAATTTAACATAACCAGTTAATGGATAATTAATATTTCAGTATGTTATAAAAATAATCATTTATACTTTATGATTTTAATAAATTCAATTATGCACGTGTTGTAGTCCTAATATTTATAATTTAAAAAATTATATTTTCAAATTTATTCGACATTAAACGATAAATAATTTTAAAACTTTCTGCCTGCGGCCCTTCTTCAGTTCAACGACCCTAGGCGGCTGCCTAATCGGAAATCTGCTTCTGATATTACATAGAAAATAAATTTAAAATTTATAATTTTTAATATTAAATAAATTTGTGCATTCTTTACACATATGAAGGTATCGATCTAAAAAAATTATTAAATATCGTATAAAGATTTGTAGTTTTTTTTGTGTGTTTAATTATGCAAGATTTTTATTACATTTTTAAATGTGGAAACAAGTCCTCTATTTATTCATTTATTACATAAACGTATTCTGCCATTGTATTATGAACAAGTGGTAAATTCTTCCGTTCAACATTTTTATTTATCTATGTATTAATGGAATATTTTCTAAACAGACCTAATGTGAAAAGACATTTAACGAAAAGAAAATTGGATATATATTTTTTGGATTTTCTTTGTTGTAAACTTGGTTTCAAATCGTGATACCGATCTATGGTATCCGATATTCTATGGTATCCAAACTGCATATCGAATTTCATGCTCTTAGCTTATTACGTTTCCGTATTAGCATTTTCACATACAAAAAAAGTTGATAAACCGACTGACAGTCAATCTTTGACAAATTTGTTTCAAATTTGACATAGATATGTACTCCTTCTGTAAAGATTGTTCTAAAATGCACTCATTATGCTTGTTAAATTTTTGAATTACCGCGTACATATACAGATAAGAAGGATCGACAGACAGTAAACACATTGATTTGCTACAATTGTTTGGGTTATTGGATTGGTTATTGGTTGTTGATTCGATTGGCAATTCTAATGATAAAAATACACGGCAAATTTCATTCATTTAGATTTATGCATTTTTGTGCTATGCATTCAAGTGCATTCGTGTGAATAGACAGTCAAATAGTATTTGTTTAAAACTTGTTTCAGATCTACATTGTTAATGTAAGAGTAAGAAACCAAATTTCATTCATATAATTGTTTCGTTTTGAATTATCATCTTCACACACAAACAAACAATTCCAAAATAGTGTTTTTCGAATTAAGGACGGAACATTTTGAGGTTAATTTTTTAGGTAGAATCCTATAGGAATTCTCATGACAATACATCGGAAAAATTTCTTCAGTTCTTCACCGATCCTGGCTCCTAGAATCCAAAACCACCTTTCATTCAAAAATTATATATGCATACAACGCTTTTCCCATGTTATCATGTAAACAGGATTACTAGAGTAATTTTATTTGGATTTTAACTGGCTTGGAATATGTTGCTATAAATGTGAAAATCTCGGATGAGTTCGTAGATGGGCCATCTAGCCCAAAGGGGTTGGAAAAGGTTTGGGGTTGAAATTTTCATTTCGTTGTAACTTTCTTAATATTGAAGATAGAAAAATAAGTCAAATTAGCCAAATGAGCGCCTCAGTAAGACGAGCAACTTTCTCATTTAAAATTTTTCGATAACTACAATACCTTAGAAGATAGAGGCTGGAAAATGATTTCCACTACCTTTATTTGACTGTTTCTGATATCAATAATTTGTGTTGCCTTATAGTAGCTTAGATGTAAAGGAATCTACCTTTTTTGCCTTTTGCCTTAAACCTTTGCCTTCCAGCTTGTGTAGAGGAAATTTTTTTTAACAATAACAGCATTTCTTTATATGAGAATGTAAAAAATAAACGAATCTTTTAACTGCTAATTTTCAAACCACTTTCTGCAATTAAAAAAATAATGACTCTACCACTTCAAATCCAAGATGCCAGCTGTAACGTACTTTCCCAAAATATACCTAACAGCTGGATTTCTAGAAATGATGTCACAGTAGCAGGACAATGCAATTCAGAGCAATACAGGCCTCCAACATCCGGTTAGAATCTGACGCATATCCGGCCGAACTTTATTCCATCTTTAAAAGCATCTCCGCCCTATTAAAGCTCCGTTCCGCTTTTTGAACACGCTAATAGCGAGTATAGTTCGTTGATTTCGAAACAAAGGCGAAGAATATCTCAAGGAGATCTCGTTAAAGATCTGTCTTGAGAATAATCTTTGGTTCTGTGATACACCCAGAGAGAAGAGTTAAGCGTTCGCATACGTAAAAGCAGCGATAGAATCAAAATGGTGTGTTTTTGTTGCATATACGTCATATAGTAATATTACTCAGTTACGTTTTAGCTGGTGTCAACGAAAAGTATACAAGTGAGATTCGCTTATTCTTGGGTTTGCCTTTGTATATACGAGAGGCTTTTTTAATTTCTCGTATACGTAGTATAGAGAAAATATAGTGATCGTCAAAAAATTCGAATTCGAAATTTTGACAAATCTCCACCTTTTTAGGCCTCTCTGAGTTGGAAAAACACAATTTTGAAAAATGTCCGTCTATCTGTCTGTTACAAAATTAATTCAAAAACGCTTTGAGCTAGGCGGTTGAAATTTGGTATGCAATCTTGATGCCAAATTTGTAGATTTGTCAAATTTTGAGCAAAATCCGCTCTAAGGAAGTCTGGCTGTTCGAATATAATTTAATACGATAATTAAAAAATGAAGATAGCTAGATGGATAAAATTCGGTACACAGACTTAACATCTATAGTCTATACTCCTTTCAAATTTTGAGCCGTATCCAACTAGGGATTGGCTGTATATCGGTCTACTTTTGAAAAATATATAACTCAAAGTCGCAATGACTTAAATATATCAAATTTGATACGAGGTTTTATGCCAACAAGTTCTACAACTTTTATGCCACATTATAGTTCTGTGCCAAATTTTTAATTTAATCGGTTTGGAAAAAACACCAATTCGGTTTTCAGATACTATTTATCCCATGCCAGCAATTAATCGCCAAATAACTCGCCAAGGATCACATGATAGATTCAGCAAAAATGCTATATTCCAGCCAAAGGTTAATATTTTGTAACTCTTCAATACCAGTGGCATGCAAGGCGCTCTTTGGGATAAAACCTTTATTAGAGGGGCCGCGGTGGACTGGTGATAAGGTCTCGGCTTCGGAACCGGAGGGTTTCAGTTTCGTGTCCCAATTCCACCGAAGAACCGTCGTGTAAGGGGGTCTGTTGCACGTTAAATTTGTCATGACCAAACGTCCTCCCGCTGGTGTGGCGTGGTGTGGAGAGGAGGGTGCCAGCTCAGGTGTCGTCCTCGTCATCTGACCGCGGTTCAAAATGACGAGGTCCGTCCCAAAATAGCCCTTGTTTTGCTTTAAACGGGACGTTAATATAACTAAACCTAAACCTAAACCTTTATTAGAGAGTGTGCGAGGAAATTGTGGCGGGGGGGGGGATCAACTCAAAGTGTTGTTGTTTTTTTCCAGCAACCATGTAGACTCAGATGACATCATACTCATCTCATTACACTCATAAAGATTAAGGTATTTGCTTCAAAATAGCTTTAGTGTTACCTTGCAGCGAGTTTTAAATATAACTAAAACAAAAATAGTACACTAAGATAACATTGTTATCGAATTTGGTTCTAAATTGGTCTAATCATTTACTTACCCATGCAATGTAATGCTGTGTGATAATATATCTACTTTTTAGATTTTAAAATAATTATACCTCTCATCTGGTGGTACCTCAGATTTGTGGCGAGTTGGAATGAGCGAGGATAGAACCTGGGACCTTGTGGTTCGCAGTCTAGTAACATGGCCATGATACAAAAGGAATTGCTCGTGCAGCGTAGTTGTTAACTGGCTTATATGCTATTCACTGCAGACTCTCCCTCCAGTGTGTCGAACGATATGACTGTTGATGTATTAGCTGTTGATTCTAATGCGCCTGTATCCATTTGAGTAGCGTCAAGCATTATGGCGAGCATGTGTGAGTGAGTGAGTGGTTGCTGTTGCTGCGTCAAGCGAGTCTGACGACTTTGGTTTGCTGTGGGTAGATGGCGCCAAAACAGCTGCACGAAGGTTGAAGGTTCATTGTCCGAGGTCACCAATGTGGCGGATTAGGATGCGCGAGGATAGAACCTGGGACCTTGTGGTTCGCATTCCAGCAACATGACCATGATACAAAAGCAACTGCTCGTACAGCGTAGTTGTTAACTGGCTTATATGCTATTCACTACAGATTTGAGGATGAGAAACTTCAGGCATGGTGATTGATTCTCGCCATCCGAGTGGTACAGAAAGGGTGCGGATCGGCTACCTCCTTCAGATGCCGGGACGTGTTTCCCACTGGATGTGTTGTACTGTGACCGGTGATGGCCTTCAGGATTCGACCTTAGTTCCCTCCAATGCTTTCGCGGCGATCCGGTCATTCAAATTTATTCTGTGTACCTTATAAATAGACGGGTGGAGTAACCTTGTATGGTTAGATAATTATGCTTATTCTAAGAAACAAATTAATTTTTAAATGGTTTTAAATTTCAATAATTGCAATTTTTAAATTATAAGACTACACATAAAAATTATTACTGATCTTTTATTACAATACCTATTCTTGAGTAATCATATTTACATATTCCATTGAATTGTAAATATGGTAAATTCTAATATATTGTGGCATTGAATTGTAAATATATTGAATTTTTATTACATAAACATACACATATAAATGCAAAATAAAATTTTCACAGTTGCATATATTGCGATATTTCTCATCCCAAGATCTGTACGTTTTTCATATTTCGATCTCTCCCTAACCCACCAACAGTTGGCTATAGCTATTCTACACAAAACTGAGAATCTGAAGTGCATATTCCTACCCTATAAAGTTTGTTTGTGCCAAATTATGCAGCTCTGAATCCTGTAGTACGTTAATCAACGAACTTTCACGAACATTTTTATGTGATAAATATATGAGAATGCTCGTAAGATATGTATTATTTAATACGAATGATGTATTATTTAAATATGTATTATTTGATACCGAATCGTTTATCAAATGCAACAAAAGTAATCTTGCTTACTTTGATTCATTGACGTAATTCGTGCGATCGAGTTTTCGTTTTGCAGGCTTTTTTTAATTGTGTGTCCATAAAACTGATGGAATACTTTGTTTTCCAACTCAATGATGTCCTTACCATCTGTATGAGGGAAGTCATCACGCTATGGTACACGTGTAAGATTTACAACGCAGTTCTGGAAATATATAAATAGTATAAAAGCGTGACTCGGGTCGGTTGACCATGAAATCGAATCAAAACATCTGCTTAAAAATAGTTATTTATTTACTAAAAAAATAATGTGGTCTAGTTTGCTTCTGAATTTGTGTAAAATGTGTTTTGATTCATTCATTGAGATTTCGAACTTCCATGTGGTTTTAATTGAAAAAGATTATTGCCAGAATTAAAGGTTTCAAAGATCACTGTTATTAATGTTTACTTTTCTTGATTTTACTTTCTGTTATTTGCTATAAATTCTACGATATAAGTGTGTGAAATGAATAAGCTAATGTTATTTGTGCTCTCAACCGAGGAGAGAACTGATTTCATAAACTTTATGATTAAGCAGCACCCTCTCAGTATAATCCCCTATTAGCGCAAGATATTGCCCGATATCTCCACGATATTATTCGATATTTTGTAAACCCTACAATATTGTAAAGATTTTCTAATGATATTGCTGGATATTGTACGATAGTATACTATTCCTGCAGGATGCCATTCGATATTTAGATGCCGCACAATATTGGGAAGATTTTCTAATGATATTGTTGGATATTGTACGATAGTATACTATTCCTTCAGGATGCCATTCTATATTTAGATGCCGCACAATATTGTGAAGATTTTCTAATGATATTGCTGGATATTGTACGATAGTATACTATTCCTGCAGGATGCCATTCGATATTTAGATGCCGTACAATATTGGGAAGATTTTCTAATGATATTGCTGGATATTGTACGATAGTGTACTATTCCTGCAGGATGCCATTCGATATTTAGATGCCGTATAATATTGTGAGGATTCCGTAATAATATTGTTGGATTATGCGATACCTTCAAGATTCTGTTCGATATTCTGCAGGCATTATAGTATCATAAAGATATTGCTGTATTTTATACGATATTGTACAATTCCTTCAGGATGTCGTTCAATGTTTTCCATGCCTTAAAATATCATGAAAATATCGTAATAATATTTGTTGAGTATTATTCGATATCTTCAGAACTGTGTTCGATATTTTGCATGCCTTACAATATCGTGGTGATTTTATTATATTGTTGGGTATTATGCGATATTATACGATACTTTCAGGATGTTGCTTGATGTTTTATATTCCTTATAATATCATGAAAATATCGTAATAAAATTGTTGGATTTTTTTTTTTTTTTGTTATATTCTGATTGCTAATGGACTCAATTAAAAGTTTCCTTATTCACGGACATTAAGAGTCGCTATGGCCTGGTGGTAAGGTCTTGGCTTCGGAACCAGAGGTTTTCAGGTTCGAGACTCGATTACACCGAAGAATCGTCGTCTACGCGAGTCTGGTGCATGTTAAATCCGTCGGGGCCAAACATCCTCCCTGTGGTGTGGTGTGGAAACTTGGAGGAAGAGGTGCCAGCTGTGGTGTCGTCCTTTTCATCTGACCTTGGTTCGAAATTATGATGTCCGTCGCAAAATAGCCCTAGTATTGCTTTAAAACGAAACTTTAAATATAGCTAAACTAAACTATTCAACGATATTATCATATCTTATTTCATCATAATGCTCATTATATGTGCCAGGAGTATTCTGAACAACAACCTCCCGCCCTGTCAATAGATTTCCAGTGTTTGGTAAGATGAAAGGTTTTTATCCTAGGATAATCTGTTTAATAATTAAAATTTGGTCTAACTAATAAGTCTAAACCACTTTTCTCCAACTATAGTATTAACATAAACTACCAAACCTATGGAGAAACACCATGTTGGGTGATGAATTTTTGAATTTAATGAAGTTTGCTTAATATTAACTTGGGATATGCCTAGGAAAATTCGACATCCCGTTTCCTAGATTCCATCTGTCCAGCCAAAATTTAAGAGGGTACTTTTTTTTTAGGCAAAATTTAAAGAGCTGGATCTTGAGTAACCTGTTTGGTTAACTGGTCAGCAATTTTACTCGAGTGTCCTTTAAACTATTCAGCTCTATGTATTTGAAGCAAATCATTAAATTTCAAATGATTTAAATTTAACAATTTGAGCTCTCTTCTGCTGGAAAAAATTTTCAAACAACCAAAATCAAACTTTATGCTCTTACTTTCCTGAGTATGCGGCTACGATTTCTAAAATTAAAAAAAAAAAATGTTCACATCCAGGTCGCATGATAAAATGGAATTGTTCTGCAAGTAATTTGTATACTAATGAACATAAACAACCGTTGCCAAGATAAGAGTTAATGCGTCATAATTAATGAAACGTGAATTTTCATATGGAAAGTAGAGTGATTTAAAAATAGCCATATCGTAGGAGTTGATCAACAATTTTATTGAAATTACAGGAAACGAAACAAAAGGAAACGAATCTACAATTTTATTGGAATAATTTTTGAAATCTTATCATTACAAATAGAGCTAACAATGCTCTTCGTGAATGCGGTGGTTATTCTCTGTCTTTTTTACATCCTTTTTTTGTTCCTGGCATATCCTGACTAATGAACAAAATCAAAATGAAATGCAAAATCATTTGTCGAAGATCGTCAAATGATCTCTGTGCAAATCTTTGATCTGTCGAAGTATTTTGTGTGACAAACGCATGTCTGCTTAGTCAGAGAGAAAGTTTCGCAAGTGCAGTACATTTCACCTTACAAGTAGTTTTCAGAAGTAAAGTGCGAAATAAGTGTGGCAGGCACATTGCTCTTTCGTAAATAACCGAGTTTCGCAAGTAAAAATAAGCGTTCTATTAAACTGATTCTCCTTAAAACTGGAATCGGCATTTGCTGTTTAATTGCTTTACGATTCTTAGTACAAACTCAATTTATGTACTAAATACGGTATTGTGTAGTTAATGCAACCCAGTTGCTCCAGTGGCTGCGATATGGACTGTTTTATTATTATTGCTTCAAAACCTAACTTCGCATATTCGGGAAATTCAATTGCTATTCATTTGTTAATTTATTCAGCGGAAAGATCTAAACACCTCCTGTTTAATTACGATTTCAGTGTTTAAATAGACACTGTAAATTAACTTTTTTCTACAATAGTTTAGTAAATACTTCATTTTCTTATTCTGTTTTTTTTTTCCCCTTTGAATTTATTTAAATGTGCAATTGGTTCAATATTTTTTTTTTTTTTTTTTTTTTTTTTTTTACAAATGGAGATTTCATCATGCTTTTGTTATCGAAGCAAGATGTCGACGGGGGGAGGGGGGAGGATGTAGCGCTTCAATCTACGAATTTGTTGAAGCCTCGAATTAAATGGTACTTGTTTGGAATATTTATTTTCGCTTCCATATATAAGATCGTGAAAGACACGATATACTTAAGCGTAGTTAGGTGATTTTTATTTTTTAACCCTTTAAAGGGCCATTTTTTTCTAGTCATATTATGTTAAAATATTTTTAGGCTTGAAATTAGAATAAGAAAAGGGCTTCATTTAGCTGATTAGATAAATTTAATTTGATTAATTAATTAATTTGGTTAATTAATAATTAAGTTACAAATCCAAATACATCACTTTGTGTGAGATAAAGAACTGAAGCATCTAAGTTTCTGTCTTTCTAAAAAAAATTTGTCAGAACTGATGCCAACCTACATAATTTCATACAAAGATTGATAAATTTGGTGGGAAGCATACTTCCCACGGCCCTAGAAAGGGTTAAATGAATTGATATGGTTTAAGCTTAAATTTCATGGGAAGAAAATACTTTTAAATATGAAGCACTGTTGAATTATGAAAATGTCGATGTATTTCTCTGGACAAACTTTTAGGAACCTAAACACATTTGAAAAATTATCGAAAGAAAAATAAAAAAAGGATTGAAAAAACATCCAGATCATGGAAATTCGACTTTTCATAGAGGCAGGGTCATCGTAGTAATGGAATAACCGCTGTCGGCCATGAATTTTCCCCCCACATTTTATCAGTCTTGATGGTTTAAAAATTAATAGGATTCGCTTAGATCATTACCCTTCCCCCATGGCCTTCGCAAGTTCAAAAAATATTGGTTTTGAACGGCTTTACAAAATAAACTAACATAATTAATAATACTGGCAGATGTTACTTTTATAAGAAACTCAAAAACAAAAGTCATGGATGTGTAGGCATAGAAACTCTAATAAATTTCAGTTTTGTATTATTTATCTGTTTGACCATATGTACTTGAACAAGATAAGTCTAAAATGTTCTTATCTAAACGCATGAATTCTGATATCGTCGCAATTCTCCCTACCGCCTCTGCATCCAGATCTATGCCGCGCTCGAACTTGGAGGGGGGGATGAAGGGGGTACCGAGTGAGTAAAAGAAATCATATCAATATTTTTTTTATATTGGAGATGTTATTTTTTAAAAATTGAAAAATTAAACTTTGCGGAAGATAATTATATTTCCAAATTTGAACTTATAAATTAATTATTGGCTTAGAAGGTTTAGGTATAGTTATATTAACGTCCCGTTTAAAGCAACACTAGGGCTATTTTGGGACGGAACTCGTAATTTTGAACCTTGGTCAGATGACGAGGACGACACCTGAGCTGGCACCTCCCTCTCCACACCAGCGAGAGGACGTTTGGTCATGACGGATTTAACGTGCAACAGACCCCCTTACACGACGGTTATTCGGTGGAATCGGATCACGAACCTGAAACCCTCCGGTTCCAAAGCCGAGACCTTGCCACCGCGTCCCTTATTCAATTAGAAATAAAGTTTATAACTAATTAAGTAAAAATATATATATATAAAACCAAATCTAAAAAAATGATGATATTTTATAAAATAATGAATACTTCCTGAACAATTGAAAACAGATTTTTCTAATCTTAATGTAAAAATACTGTCTACTGAATAATTTACTAATAAACATTTTACCTTATACTGAATACGTTTCATCTTACCCTCTCTATAAGGTCAGTAGTTTCGGATACCGTATTATTTTTGACTTAACAGGATTAAACGGGAATCGGAAAATAACATATAACAACGCAAAATAAGATGAAATTAACGAAAAATGTTTTATTCAATTAAAATGTGTAAAATATTTTAATTATTCTAGAAAGTGATCAACAATAAGTAGAAAAAGAAGCGGCTAAAGCTGGGAAATGTAATGAGGGCCGCGGTGGCCTGGTGGTAAGGTCTCGGCTTCGGAACCGGAGGGTTTCAGGTTCGTGACCCGATTCCACCGAAGAACCGTCGTGTAAGGGGGCCTGTTGCTCGTTAAATCCGTCATGACCAAACGTCCTCCCGCTGGTGTGGTGTGGAGAGGGAGGTGCCAGCTCAGGTGTCGTCCTCGTCATCTGACCGCGGTTCAAAATGACGAGGTCCGTCCCAAAATAGCCCTAGTGTTGCTTCAAACAGGACGATAATATAACCAAACCAAACCAAAACTGGGAAATGTAATAAACAGGGAGGGAGGGAGGGGATATCATCTGTTGCACCGGGATCCCACGTCTCTTGTTCTCGTCTTGTTTTATATGCGATTTTTATTCGAAAAGTATAAACATGTGTATTTTGAGAACAGTTGTTGAATTGGAAAAGGCGCAAAATGTATAGCTGATTATTTCTACTGTAATGCGAAGCTTAACACAGAACATGTCATATTGGATATGTGAGCAAAAAAAAAAAAAAAAATTGAGAGAAGAATACTATCACTGGTTCTTTAAATGTATGTAGAAAGATCCCATTTGTCTACACATTTTTTACATACTAATATACGAAATATATAAAGAGATAGTTTATAAAAAACGAATATACGAAATATATAAAGAGATAGTTTATAAAAAACGAATATACGAAATATATAAAGAGATAGTTTATAAAAAACGAATATACGAAATATATAAAGAGATAGTTTATAAAAAACGAATATACGAAATATATAAAGAGATAGTTTATAAAAAACGAATATACGAAATATATAAAGAGATAGTATATAAAAAACGAATATACGAAATATATAAAGAGATAGTATATAAAAAACGAATATACGAAATATATAAAGAGATAGTATATAAAAAACGAATATACGAAATATATAAAGAGATAGCATTTAAAAAACGAATATACGAAATATATAAAGAGATAGTATATAAAAAACGAATATACGAAATATATAAAGAGATAGTATATAAAAAACGAATATACGAAATATATAAAGAGATAGTATATAAAAAACGAATATACGAAATATATAAAGAGATAGTATATAAAAAACGAATATACGAAATATATAAAGAGATAGCATTTAAAAAACGAATATACGAAATATATAAAGAGATAGTATATAAAAAACGAATATACGAAATATATAAAGAGATAGTATATAAAAAACGAATATACGAAATATATAAAGAGATAGCATTTAAAAAACGAATATACGAAATATATAAAGAGATAGTATATAAAAAACGAATATACGAAATATATAAAGAACACTAGACTTTAATGAATCTCCTCATTTCAAAACCCCGTTAATCAGAAAAACACATTTTAGAAATTCTGTCTATCTGTCTGTGAGTACGATAGCTAAAAAATAAATGGAATTATGCGGCGGACTTTACACAAAATGTGTAAATTTTTTGTCAAATTTTGAACGAGATCCATTCCGAAGAAACCTGGCTGTCCTGCTGCCCGAGTATAAATTAATATAATTACTTCAAACCGTAAAGAGTTAGGTAGATAGAATTAGGCACTCAGGTTTAGTATCTACAATGTAGATTCGTATCGAATTTTATACCAACTCTGTCAAGGCTTTGATCGTCTGTCGGTCGCTACTTTTCTATGTCTAATTTTAATTTCAATACATCGGGAAAAAGATACATATTCAGTTTTCAGATACTTGTATATTAACCTCATGCCAGGGATTAATCGCCTAAGATCGCATGATTATCATTCAATGATTCATTCATGATTAGCATTCAATAAAAATGCTAAATTTGCGCCGAAGTGGTAATATTCCGTGACTGTCCGTCAGTTCCTTTCAAGGTATTCACGGCTTTATCCAACAAAATCCACAATTCTTGCAGGAAAAGGGAGGGGAGTAGCACTTTTATTAGAGAGTTATAAAGAAAATTTTAGGCAAACCTTAATCTTTGTTCTTACTTTGAATATATTTATCAGTGCCCATTATTATTTTTCCCATGTGTCCCCTGAGACCATTTCACCTATTCTTGGGTAGAGGGTACATGTACCACATTTTAAGAGAGTTTATCTAAAAATTTACAGCCTATTTTAAATAAAATATTTTAATTATGCTTCCATCTGTTATTGAGAAAAATAAATACTATATGCATTCTGTTGAATTCAAACGTTCCGAATTTGATATTTATTCTGCATTATTAAAAATCGATTTTGTTAGTTTATTCAATGCAGATTGCTTTTATTAATGTAAGAATTTTTATATCATCGATATAGGCTATATGTATTTGCCTTATTTGAAAGAAATCATTAAGTCATTACTTAAAACTGCTCTGAACAATACAAAATAATTTTGGTGAATTTTTTTGTCATCATATATAACAGAGAGGTGATCGTATCTGTCTTAACCTGTATGTGCGATTTTGCTTTACAATTACACAAGGATAAAACAAATCGCACTCTCCAATCCAGCCGCTTACTGCTCAAACAAACCCAAGCCACCAGTGCACCAAAGCGGCCTCTAGAAAAGTCGTATAAAGTCCTCAACATTCTTTATTTATAGGTGGCTTTTATTTGTGCGTGTTCCCCCTCTATGCGCAATAACACAAAAAACAAGCAGGTGTGTGTGTGTTCGTCACAACCCGACTGCCCGACTGAAACGGAGTTGTTGTCACTTGCACAGTCCGCGCTCGAAAATGAAGGTTGCAGACGTGCTGCGATGGCGTTCGGACTCGCCTTGAACTAATTGCTGCGTATCATGGAATATTCAAGGGTCAAGTACGCGTCTTTCGATGATTTATTGTTGCCCTTTAATCGTAATCGTAACCGTAAACGGCCAGCGAGTTGTGTTGCCAACAGAGTATCGTGTGTGAAGGAATATATTCAAGGTAAAAATTTGTTTGGGTATTTGTGTTTATTTATCCTTTTTTGTGGAAGATTTGGTTCTATTTATGCATATTAATGTGAGAAGCAAAAAGGAAACTAGTACTGCGGTGGTAATGTGACATTCGCTCATTCTTCTTAAAACCTGAAGGGTAAGAACTGTTTTAAACAATTGCTATATTTTCTTTTCAAAACTTTCCAATTGAATTTTTTTCTGAATTTTTAATAGATTATTTCGATCAGCTAACAAAAGATAAAAACAAAACAAAACAAAAAAACACTTGATATTTTTAACCATTGAAAAAGTTTTAATGCATCCAATTTTTAAGTTTTATCTTCTACAGTTTGCTCCGTGACGATAACAAAAATCAGATGATATGTTACAGTAATTATTTTGGATCGATTTCTAGAACTAGTTATTTCATCTCACGATTTTTCCATGGATTTTTGTTTTATTCCCAGAAGTTTTTGCTAAATTTGGATTTTTGTTTAATTTTCAAATATTATTTACAAAAATCATTTCAGATTTATTTTAGTAAAGCGTTGTTACTGGAAAAATTCGTCGTTTGCAGACTAATTTTTCATTAACCCCTTCATATACACAGACGCCTCTGAGACGCATCGATTTATTGTTTTTTTTTATTATTTATTTACTTATTTTAAATCTGCAATTAGGTCAAAGTATTAAATTGCAAAAATCTCTTGGAAACATTTCATTATCTTAAATGTCCCTTATTATAAGAATCAAAACAGCAATAAATGTCCCAAATAGGATGTCATCTAATTAAGAAATTAAGTAAATTCGTAGGTCGATGAATTAAAAGCTGTAAATCTAGAATTGTAAATATTTTTGGTTTTTCGACAATTTTATGTAACTGAGGACACTGTAAAAAGAAAAAGGAATTCTTATTTTATAATCTGTATAGAGCTACTTTTCTTTGATTGTATGCAAAAATTGAAAGTAAATATTCCTAATTTTTTTCATTCATATTTTTGATTTATATGATGATATATAAATAAATGATATATAAAATGATATATAAAACTGTCCTAGCAATTCTTTAGTTTCGATTCCAACGTCATTCTCGAATGCGGGAAATCTCTTTTCTGAATTGATAAAATCAGCGACCTTCCTTTCCCGTTATTCTTTCTCTCTCTTTTTTTTTTATTTTCGTTTTATATTCTTCACAATGAATGTCCACATTTCTATCCAGTGGTCATGGCTCGAATTTGCTGAAATAATTATGAAAACCGCACTCATATTTTCAATTAATCAATCAAGTCATTAATAAATGGAGTTACGGCAATTTTTAAATTATGTTTAGACTCTGCAGCACCTAACGTTATATATATATATATATATAACATGAAAACGCATTTTCTACGTGAACTTATCGAAGTGTGTACAATTCTGGATTTTGAAATGCCTAGAAACACAAGATTCTTGAAATGGTGAAAATTATTTATTCTTTCAAATATGTTAGATACTTTTAAAAAAAATGAATTTATTTAAATTTATTATGTGCTTCCTGTTATTCCCATTTCTGTTTTAGAAACAAAATAATATTTAAAGATTTAATACTATCTTTAAATTTCATATACTTGCCTATAATTCCA
The DNA here is from genome assembly GCF_947563725.1 of Argiope bruennichi. Taxonomy (NCBI): domain Eukaryota; kingdom Metazoa; phylum Arthropoda; class Arachnida; order Araneae; family Araneidae; genus Argiope; species Argiope bruennichi. Next base: position 101,207,715 of record NC_079157.1, read on the forward strand.
TTGGTTGCTTGTTTTATGCTCATGCATGATGTTAGATAGTAAATGTTGTTTTTAAGAGACAATCATTATTCTTGAAAAATAAAGTTATTATCATGTTGTCTCTAATCATTATTATGAGGAGTAAGTTTTTTAAAAAATATAAAGATAGACAAATCAAGACGAATACAGTATTACGCTGCAAGATATCGAACTGGCTTTGATTTTTTTTCTAACTAGTAGAAGAATAAAATTTAAGATTTTATCTTTTCCATATTTATTAATAGTTCATTAGAAAGTTTCTTGTATTTCCAACTAGTCGCCTTTAGCGACCAGGTGGGTGCCTTGTCCACTGTATCCTAGTAGTAAAGTTTGAATTTTGGAATTGAAGGATTCCAGATTTCATCTAAGAATCGACGTGTATGCGGGGTCAGATAACTTCCCAATAGTGTAGTACGGAAGTTTGGAGAGGTGGGACACAGATGTAATCCTCGTCATCTGACCTCAACTCAAAATAATGAGTTCCGTCCTAAAATAGCCCTATAATTACTTTAAAACCGAACGTTAATATAATTAAACCAGCTGATTCACCAGAGATATTGATTACTTTGCCTTTAAGTGAAAGTTTTTAAATATAACTTCATGTCCTGATTCCATCAGATTGCTAGACATTAAAATTGTGTTATTTTACTTGTCTTACATTTGTTCCGTTCATTGTGTGCACGAACCTTTCTAACGGTGATCAGTTCCATGACGACATAGTGGTATTAAAAACATAAATGCTCCCTGGTTCATTTATATTCTAGCTTACACGTCACTGCAATTTCACTTTCTTATTTATTTTGAACACTACACAGAAATTAAACAGAATCCTTCTTTAATCGTGTGATTTTCTTTCATTATTGAAAATTAAGTATTGGAGGAATAACGAAAATAATTAAGTTCAAGTATAAAATTGGTAATTAAAAAAAATTTAAAAAATTGCCGAAATTCTTAAAGAATTTGCCTCATTTTTAAATCAGTGTCATAAAAAAAGACAAATTTTAAATTCTGAAACGGTATAAAATTTAGCTTGAATTTTAATTAACATTTCAAACAAAAGTTATTCCGAGATGCATATTTCCACTCTCCAAAATATATAAGTGCCAAATTCCGTAGGTATAGATAGAACTGTCTGGCATGTTAGTAGAAACTGGAGATTTTAACTTTTTATCTTTCTATTATATAGGTTGGCTGTACGGAGTATTAGATAATGGAGAATCTGGCATTTTTCCCTGCGAATATGTTGCTCCACTTGGCAAGCAGGAGGCTAAGCGAGGACAAAGACGAGAGGTAATTAATTATTGCAAGCTCCAATACAAATAAAAATCATTATAGCTATGTGTGAATATTTCGATCTCTTTTTTAAAAACTGAGCAGAATTCAATTTGTTATTTTAGAAGAAAAATAAAGAAGTCAATTTTTGAGTATCCAAAAGTTTATTAAATGTTTATTTAATTTGAAATTAACCTAAACTTTGTTCTTTTTATAATATTTTATAATAGAAATACTTTAATAAATAATGCTAATAATGGAAATTATATATTATTATAATAGAATATTATAAAAGAAATTTTTTATATTTACTTAAAATTCAAAATTTTATCTTTTTAATTATAGCATAAATTTAAAAAATTTGGGGGTTTCAGAATTTAAAAAATAGTAATAATTTTATTAGGAATGTATTTTATAATTGTTTATAAATATTTTATCTTTAGGCAAAAGTATGTCTTTAAACTACTTTTTTATATTTGTTTTATTTTTTATAAAAATTTTTAGTTTATTTTTTTCATTTCATTAATTTTTTGTTAAAAAAACATTTAGTTTTACTTTTCATAAATTTTTAAAAATATTTATTAGTTTTAAAAAAATTTTGAAGTTTATTTATGAAGTCTAAAATGAGGAAATGATAAAAATAATTTTCATTTTTAATATTTTATATAAGATAAGCTTTTGCATAAAAATAAATTATTTTAATAGCGTTTCCTTTGGAAGCATTGGACTTGGGTTGATTGGTAATATTAAATGGATACTTGCTTTTTCATCTACAACCCGTAACTAAAATCTTGCTCAAAAATACTGAATTTTAATAAAATTTTAGTGACAATTAATTAAACCATAAGTTTTTCAATTGTAAAAATCATGAAAGTTTTACTCCTAATCATTTCAATTAATAGTTTTAATTATTTGTGTTTGCATTAGTTATTGATTTTTTTATATTATTCTGTTATGATTACGATGGTGTTAGTCATAATTTTAGCAGAATCAGAATGTAATTATCAGTTATTTGGCTCAAAAAATTTATGGCAACCATTTTGATTTTTCACCATTTCTAGTAAATTTCTCTAAAACCGGAGCATTCTTTTTTAAAATAACGATTTTTGAAAACACTTTTTATTTTCTAAATTCTATTTTTCCTGTAAATTTCCTTGGAAATGTGCTTACTTTTATGTGCTCATACAATTGCATATTGACAATACATTGTACATTTTGTCGGGACATTTATGTTTAGTTCGCATTAAACCCGTTGTAATCTTCTAAAAAGTAACGCATTTTCCCTTTATTTCGCTGTTTTTAATGTAGCGGAAATAGTTCTTGATGTCAATTTGAAGGAAATGAAATTCATAATTTTATCAGAATCGCTTTTTAAAATGTCATTATCTTTAATGTGAACTATCAGAATCCACCATAAAAGGATTAGCTTTAAAAAATTCAACAGAATTTCACTTTCATAAATCTACGAATTCAGCGAATGGATCTTTTTCCTCATTTTGCTTCGCACGGATGAAAAATTATCCCAATTAGTTCGAAATCCTACTTTATGAACAGGAAGTAAACAATGCTGTAACTCAATCTGTTCTTTTCTTCAGCAAACAAAGTCCTTTCATTTTTTTACTGTCGCGTGTTCAAAATGTCAGCTTTGTTCGTAAGTGTTCGTGTTCTGCTTAATTTAAATGACTTTTTTTGCATGTCAATCATTAAATTCATATCTTATTCTTAAAAAAAATCACTTTTTAGTTATTCTTTTTTCATAGCGAATACACATAGTTGGACATAGTAATTTTAGATTCTCAGACAACTTTTCTATATAGTATACCAATGTCAGTATTAAGCTTGTTCAGGGTTAGCATATCATTTACTAAGGGCAATATTGTTTCCACTTGACAGTTGGAGAGCTTGGTTCAGTCTAAGCCTCAGCAGAAAGTACGACGCGGTCAGTACATCGAAGATATGGCTTCGTATAATTCCGATAGCCACATGAATGGTACATTGGACAGAGAAAGAGAAAGTGAACCTCCTGCTTGGATTGAATCCAAAATGGTAAGTGATACTAAATAATTCTGTTTTTCAACAAAAGCCTTGAGATATTTTCTTTCAAATTCTGTTCAGAGTTAACGAATTTTTAATTTGAACTGAATTATAATGCATGTAGTATTTAATTTTTTTGTAAACATTTTATATATATATGTTAATTTTGCTGGCAACATCTCTTCTTTAAAAGAATCATAAAATTCTTTTCTTACGGTGTAATAGGTTATGTTAAAATCCTAATGTTGAATCATTCATTTTATGTTCTATAATTCAATAATTCAAATTCGTACTTGAGTTCCGATGATATTCCAGTGTGCAACATTGTAAAAGAAATAAAATGTGATTTAAACTCTAGAATTTCCGTTTTTATTTAGTATTGGAATACATTTACATTTTTTTTAAATGTTTTCGTTTGCATTTTATTAAATGTGAAAGCAATCTATAATCAGAATGCAAACGATTAACATTTTTTTTCAATGTAAATCGTTTGCATTTTGATTTTAGAAAAAAAATATGTAGATGTTGCCAAATCTTGTTGCTAATAAAGCTTTTTTTTTTGTCAACCACATTAGAGAATTTTTTTTATCTATATATTAAATAAATTGCTTTTTATGACGATCATTCTGTCAAGCTGCGCAGTGAAAGAATCATAAGGATAAAAAATACTTGGAGCATTATTGTTATTTGTCTTTAGAAAAAGATAAATTATCATTTTGCTTTTGTTGCAAATTGCAGTGGCGTGGTGGATATCTATATTCTCCCTCCCCCCCCATCGTCACATCACTATTGTCACACTTGAACAAGCACACTCAGCAATTTTTTAGTTCACATTTGGCGAGTGTTTTACTGTTTGGCACAATTTGACAGATAATAGCGAAAAAATCTGTATTGTGTTCTTTAGTTTTACCTCAAATTTCCCCATTCTGTTGTACTCGTTATATGCCTGGGGCTTATAAAAACCCTTTATTCTATCTGGTCTGTTACTGTAATTAAAACGTAAAGCTTTGAAAAATTTTTGTTAAATATTTTTTAATGCAGCATAAATTGTGAGATTCTTATTATGACATCTGTTAAAATTTTTATTTGTAATGCTGTTTTATATTTATTTTATTTTTAATTTTTGCACTATTTATCTAAAATAGCATTCATCTCGAACGTCGACAGAAATCGCTGTATTGTTTCAGATTCAAAATTCCATTTTAAATATACGTAGATATTAAGTAAGAAATTGGCGTTCATTGTCAATATCGAGTTATTAATGTTATTTAAATTTTTCTTTAATAGTAATTTCATAATTCAGTGGGAAAATTTTTTTAATGGAGTAATTAATCTTTCTTGAAATAAATAAATTCAATTAAGAAATTTCATTTAAAATCGTCAATTATAAAACGGTTTTTCATTTTATAACGCAGCCGTTTATCTGATTATGTTTTAACCATTAAAAATGTCATTTTATGTCGAATGGCTGCGATATTTATAAGCATAGGTTTGATATTTCGTGGCAAAAACTGACTTCACTTAAGAAATATATGAGAAAATCCTCTTCCCCAAATTTTTCTTAAGATACTGGTTTTGATACACTTATATGAGCACTTTTAATTCATATTCTTTTATTAAAGGAAGCTGAAAACACATTTAGAAATTCTAAAGTACTCTTAATGGAAAATTGAAATATGTAATCATTTATATCTTATATTTGGCTCAGCATGTCCAAAATTAGCACTTAAGGCATAAAATACAACACTTAAATTACAAAATTATTGATTTTATTTTATCAATAAAGTTCCGCAGCGAAGTGATTGTGAAGTAAGAGAAGTGTAAATGTTCCGGCTGCCAATCTTAATAATGCCATGAAGATAAATTTAATATGTTTTATCAATTTTTAAAACTAATTATTATGAGTAGGCGGAAAGTGATACCAAGTTCTGGACCCAATTTACTCTTACAGGCGTACTGATGCCAATATCGGTAACAAAAAAAAATTCATATATGCCTCGAGCGCCACTTACCTTACCTGCGCCACTGAAGTGCGTTGAATTTTGAATTCTTTTAACTTTCTCGGTACATATGTATGTATTGCCATTCTGTTTACGCTACCATATCATCGTTTTCTCAGTGGTATACTTTTGTGCCACCTTTATTATAAAAGTACATCGTAAATCGTATGTCTATTTTAAACCTAATGTACTACACGTGAAAGACATAAAATAGGTTCATAAAGTCGTAATTCATGATGCATGTGTGGTAGAATTCAGTGTGTTATTCTAAAAGTCAAAATGATGATGTTGAGCAAATCCAGGATTGAATTGCAAAAATAATGACGAGTAGAATATTTAATGTTTTATTTTTTGAAAAACACTTTCGCACTGCTCTTGTTCATTTTCTGCGGCTCCTCTGTCTTTGCTTTCTCTGTTTTAGAAGAAACAGGTGGGGCTAGAAGGTTTAGTCTTAGTTTTCCGAACCGGAATTTGTATTTTTGCCACTTGCCTGTCTTTGGTTTGATGGCACCTGTGCTGTGCTGAAGAAATTTCACATCAAGATTTGGAGATTCGGTATCCTCAGCTGCCTGTCAAATGAAAACCATATTATTTATTGTAAAAATTGGGAAATTCATTCAAATCTAACTAATATGCGAAATCCCAACCAGAGGAAGTGGTTTTCGCAAAATCGTCTAGCATACTCTCTAATAAATAATAAAGATTTTATCCCAGAGAATGCCTTGCATGTCATTGTTTACAATAGTTAGAAATATTCACCTTTAGCGTGAAATTTAGCATTCTTACTGAATCTGTCTTGGCGAGTTACTTAGCGATTAATCCCTGGCATGCAGTTAATAGTATCCGAAAATCTATCTCGGCGAGTTATATGGAAATTAATCTCTGGCATGCAGTTAATAGTATCCGAAAATCTATCTCGGCGAGTTATATGGAAATTAATCTCTGGCATGCAGTTAATAGTATCCGAAAATCTATCTCGGCGAGTTATATGGAGATTAATCTCTGGCATGCAGTTAATAGTATCCGAAAATCTATCTCGGCGAGTTATATGGAGATTAATCTCTGGCATGCAGTTAATAGTATCCGAAAATCTATCTCGGCGAGTTATATGGAGATTAATCTCTGGCATGCAGTTAATAGTATCCGAAAATCTATCTCGGCGAGTTATATGGAGATTAATCTCTGGCATGCAGTTAATAGTATCCGAAAATCTATCTCGGCGAGTTATATGGAGATTAATCTCTGGCATGCAGTTAATAGTATCCGAAAATCTATCTTGGCGAGTTATATGGAGATTAATCTCTGGCATGCAGTTAATAGTATCCGAAAATCTACCTTGGTGGATTATTTGGCGATTAATCCCTGGCATGCAGTTAATAGTATCCGAAAATCTATTTCGGCGATTAATCCCTGGCATGCAGTTAACAGTATCCGAAAATCTATCTTGGCGATTAATCCCTAGCATGCAGTTAACAGTATCTGAAAATCGAATTTGTGTTTTGAAAGTGTTTTTCCCAATCTATTGAAACTAAAATTTGCACAAAGCTACACTTATAGTCACAGAATACCATACTAAATTTGATATATTCAAATCACTACGTTTATTGAGTTATTGCGCATGCATGTTTCTGAAAGTACAGACCGACAGACGGTCCACTCATTGTTAGATTTAGTTCAAAATTTGGTAGATGTCTACACTATAAATGTTAAATCTGTGTACCGAATCTTATCTATCTAGCTTTTTTCGTTTGGTAGCTATCGTGTTAGCTTATATTCGAAGAGCCGGACGGACAGACTTTCTATGAACGAATTTTGCTCAAAATTTAATCGAAATGTACAAATTTAGTGTAAAGGGATCATGCCAAATTTCATCTGTCCCAAGAAACTTTCTTAGTTTTCTTTGTCACAGACAGACGGACATTTTCTAAAAATATGTTTTTCGAACTCAGAGAGGTCTAAAATGTGATGATTCATAAAACAAAATCTCGGGTTCGAATTTTTTGACGATTACTGTACTTTCTCTATACTACGTATATGAAAAAATAAAAAATAAAAATAGATATTGTTTTGATTTAAAAAGTTTGATTTTTCCACTTAGCACGAGCAACCAAAATTCGCGCTGTTTATTAAATAACAGGGATGCGGTTCTTCCGAAAATCAGCAGGGAGTTTTTTTTTTGGGGGGGGGGTCTTTTCTTTTTCCACTATTTAAGAAATTTTCAGTTTAATTGCATGGAAAGAATTATCTTAAAGATAAAAATGGACAAAAATATTTGTAAAGCATGAATTCAGGAGCAGGGAACTACAGAAATCGAGTTATTTTTGTTCAGAACAGAAGGTTTTTTTTGGGGAGGGGGGCGGAAGG